>NW_027204381.1:18263852-18353852 GCF_024711535.1 Dipodomys merriami
TCTGTGATAGGGCCTTTAACCCTGGCTGCGGGTACATTTGTACACACACTGTCGTGTATGTTTATAGCCCATGGGCAAACCCCTCAACTCCCTGTCTTAGGTATGTTGCATATAAAGATGCCACCATACATGACTATCTGTATGTTCATATGATGTGTAGACCCGGTCATTTTCTCCACATCTTCCTGGCTGAATGTGCATCTCAGAGTTCTCCCTGGAGCCCAGTTCTGCATGTACTTGCATCTACGCCCTGCAGTCATTTCCATGCTCCTGTGCAGGGAAATACACCCAAACCCACTGCCTCTGCCGGCAAACAGAGCGGTGTCTCCCCCACTCCCCCCCACCCCCACCCCCGGAGCTATATTGAATGCCCAGCCTCAATTCAATTTAAACTAAACACTTTAATTAAACCTAGACTAAATTATCATGCCCTTACTAAGTATCAAACCCTGTGCTGAGGGCTGGAAATAAGTGGATGAAGATCAGCCCTTGACCTCCAGGAATTCCCTGTCTTGGGAGAGAAATGGACCAGAAGGCAAATGGTTTCAGTATAGCCTGGTGAATTTACACACACACACACACACACACACACACACACACACACACACACACACACATATCCTTCTGGTCACTTCTAATTTGCTGCAACCTCCTACATGCACATCTTAAGTAGACAAATGGAAGGAGCCCAATCACATGTGCACATACATCCCTACTCTGTTTCAACCCCCTAATTTTACTGTGATCAGTCGCTTCATTTAACGATAAGAGCTCAAGCACTCCTCCCCAGGTGATTCTAGAGCCCTGCAAGGACAGGCTGGCTGCCTTATCCTTACCTGAATGGAATCTACTCTCTTGGGCTAGGTATTATGTACCTCATTCAGCAGAGGCCGGCCCTCAGGAGCAGGAGCAGTCTCCCTGTGTGGTACTGTGTTCCTAGTACTCAGGTACAGGGGCAGTCTCCCCGTGTGGTACTGTGTTCCTAGTACTCAGGTGCAAGGGCAGTCTCCCCGTGTGGTACTGTGTTCCTAGCACTCAGGTGCAGGAGCAGTCTCCCCGTGTGGTACTGTGTTCCTAGCACTCAGGTTCAGGAGCAGTCTCCCCGTGTGGTACTGTGTTCCTAGTACTCAGGTGCAGGGGCAGTCTCCCCATGTGGTACTGTGTTCCTAGTACTCAGGTGCAGGGGCAGTCTCCCTGTGTGGTACTGTGTTCCTAGTACTCAGGTACAGGGGCAGTCTCCCCGTGTGGTACTGTGTTCCTAGTACTCAGGTGCAAGGGCAGTCTCCCCGTGTGGTACTGTGTTCCTAGCACTCAGGTGCAGGAGCAGTCTCCCCGTGTGGTACTGTGTTCCTAGCACTCAGGTTCAGGAGCAGTCTCCACGTGTAGTACTGTGTTCCTAGTACTCAGGTGCAGGGGCAGTCTCCCTGTGTGGTACTGTGTTCCTAGTACTCAGGTGCAGGGGCAGTCTCCCCGTGTGGTACTGTGTTCCTAGTACTCAGGTTCAGGGGCAGTCTCCCCGTGTGGTACTGTGTTCCTAGCACTCAGGAGCAGGAGCAGTCTCCCCGTGTGGTACTGTGTTCCTAGCACTCAGGTGCAGGGGCAGTCTCCCCGTGTGGTACTGTGTTCCTAGTACTCAGGTGCAGGGGCAGTCTTGTCTCCCCCACCTTGTCTCCTCCACCTGATCTCACACAAACCACAGGTCTCGTCTCCTCTCTAACTTCTGCAGAGGCTGCTGCTGCTACCGAGACCCCCGGTTCTCGGGGCTCACTCTTCCTTGTTTGGGCAGTTGGCACCCATAGTTCTCTGACGGGGTTATTTTAAAAGGAAATCCAATTCCAGTCGAAATTTCTGCTACTGTAGTGTCTAATAGGGGCAAAATCTGGCCAGCAAGACAGATGTGGCATGCCACTTACATTTGTAAATAAAGTTTTATTGCAACACCATCACACTCTGCTTTAGCACCGTAACGATGGAGTTCAGTCGTTACAACTGAGTCCATAAACAGTTACTGATTGACCCTGTGGAGATACAGCTTGCCATCCTAGCGTGATGCATGGCGGACGCTACACCCACTCTGGTATTCTAGAGCCAAAACAGCATACACTTTAAGAGGTAAATAGAAAAGTTAGAGTCCTCAGCGGTAAAGGGTAGGGAGGTGGTGAGGAGGGGGGAGGGGGGCAGCAGACAGAAGACAAAGAAAATAAGAGAATGCTAGCCATATCCTTAAATCATCCAACAGATACTTCTTGAACACCTCTTACTTCCCAGAACTCTGAGCAGAACACCGCTCCTCCCCCTCAAGAAGACTCAGGCTGCGGGGAGATGCGAGCATACAACGTACACAAGTCACCGCATGGTGGGATCTGTGAGGGGAGGGCGGGGGCTGCAGCCATGCAAAGGAAAGCAGGTGTCCTGGGATGGTTGTACTCCCAGGGCAGTGAATGCCGCGATGGAGGGAGGTGAAGAGTTCTCCACACACTCCAGGCACACGCACGCAGGATAGGTGAGGCACCGACATCACAGGTCCTTCTAGATGGATGCCAGGATAAACTTTCTTTTCTTTTCTTTTCTTTTTTTTTGTTGGTCGTGGGGCTTGAACTCTGGGCCTGAGCGCTGTCCCTCAGCTCTTCAGCTCAAGGCTAGTGCTCTACCACTTCAGCCACAGCACCACTTCTGGTTTTCTGGGTGGTTTATTGGAGATAAGAGTTTCACGGACTTTTCCTGCCCAGGCTGGCTTTGAACCGTGATCCTCAGATTTCAGCCTCCTGAGTAGCTAGGATGACAGGCGTGAGCCACCGGCGCCCGGCTCAGGACGAGCTTTCTACCCACCACCATCCTGCAGGGGACTCTTCACAGAAGGCTGTGTGCGCCATTCTACCAAGAACACAAGATTATGATCAGAGAAGGATAGAAAGGATCCACAGTTTGTGGTCTGTGTGAAGCCGGTGTTCTACCTCCAAGAGGCTCAGAGCCCAAGTGTGCGTCTGAGCACTAGTGAGTGATCTCTCTCAGGATGCTCCAGGCCCAATCTCCTCCTCCTTCCCACTAACCTCTGCTCCCCTAGGACAAACGTAAGACCAGCCCTCCTGACCTGGCCTGAGGTGCTCCCCGCCCCCTCTGGACATTATATATAGATGCATGCGCTAAACTCTCCTGGCCCTTAGAGCAAGTTTCCATTCAGGCTGATGGGGCTTGAACTATGGGCTTGGGCTTCATTTTGTTCAAGGCTAGTGCTCTACCACTTGAGCCACAGATCCTCTTCCAGCTTAGTAATGGATTCATTGGAGATAAGAGTCTCCTGGATTTTCCTGCCTGGGCTGGCTTCAAACTACGATCCTCAGATCTCAGCCTCCTGAGTAGCTAGGATTACAGGTGTGAGCTACAGGCACCCAGCTGAGGCTGACTTCCAAGAAGACCCTCAGACAATCACCCCTGCCTCCCCACTGCACACTGAACCCCAACCTCCTTCCACATTTTCTCTCTTGCCTCCTTGCTCCCTAGTTTCAACCCTACATGTAGTCTTCCTGCCCTCTCCCCTCTCTTCTCTTGCTCCTCAGCCACAGGATGCCCCGTGCAACCTTGTGAAAGATTCAGAGGGGGGCATTCTTGGTCTAAGACCCTGTAGGGGCCCACTCCTGTTCATTCCATACCACCAGAGCCTGAAAGCCCAGCCCCAGGCACCAAAGACACCAATAAAGGCAAGAGGAAGGTGAGGCTGGTGAGAAGGAAGACAAGCCCTGGAGAGGGAAACAGAGCACCAAGCAGATACAAGAATGAGTGGGGAGGGCCTGGGGAAGTCTCTGTTTAAGTGGACTGATAATTAAACGAACTGTGTGGTGGGGAAGCCCACCTTTCAAAATCCCGGCTGGCGGCAAGGCCTAGAAAAACCTGAATAGCAAATATTTACTTGGAATTAACGCAGAGCAGATCCCATCAAGCAACCTTGGGGCTGTTTCCAGAGTCTTACCTTCATGTCTTGGGTGGCACGGGGGCTCAGGCGGGCCCTAGACCTGGTGTAATATGCTAACCAAATCTCATGGTGTGCTTTATTTCCCCCTTCAGCAGAACTCTTAATTATGTATCTTGCAAAAGCACAGAGAAAATGGATTAGCCACAGCAGCTGTTTGTTGCTAGTGTATCCCCTCCCCCAGAAACCTTTGCAAGGAAACTCAGAGCCAGACCCCCCCCTCCAACACACACACACACACACACACACACACACACACACACACACACACACACACACACACACACACACACCACTAAACTGGCAGGGGACTCTGGAAGACCTCAGGTAAGAGACAAGGGCAAGCCTTAGAACTTCCAGCCAGAAGATGTCTGCTCCCTGGCACAGAGAGGAAGAGTCAAGATGTGCGTTAAAGGCTGAGCAGTCCTGGAACCGGGCCAGTTCTATGGCCACACGTGGGTTCCGGCAAGTTCTTTGAAATGTGTCTCTGTGAAGGCCAGCTCTCCCTGTCACCAGCCAGAGCCAGGCCTGAAGCACTCAGCAGAGCTAAATGCCAATATGTGGTCTGGTGAGGAGGAGGACTCATTACCGCCCCCTTTACACCTCTTCACTAACTGCAGGAATCTCTGCTGTCCTGTGGAGTCTGGGAGGGTTGCAGCCCGAGAGGGAAGAACACTGGGAAAGGTCAGAACTTGGGGCCTTAACTGGGGAAAGAAAGGTCAGTGGAAGAAAAGAGAGGGTGACATAGGATTGTAGGTATATGTATAGAAAGACAATCTTGAAGCAATAATGGGGACCGTGAAGAAGACTGCAGATGGGCAGAGTCCGGGCATAAGCTGGTGAGAGGCAGCCCGGGCACCCGAGCTATTCAGGAGGCTAAGATCTGAGAATTGCGGTTTGAAGCCAGCCCTGGCAGGAAAGTCTGGGAGACTCTTATCTCTAATAAATTAATCAGAAAAATCTGGAAGTGGCACCATGGCTCAAGTAGTAGAGTGCTAGCCTTGAGCAAAAGAGCTCAGGGACAGTGCCGAGGCCCTGAGTTCAAGCCCAGGACCAACAATAAATAAATAAGTAAATCAATACTGGTGAGAGGCAGAAGTGCCACTGTGAACATCTTGCATGCCTGTATGCGTGCACGTGCACACACACACATGCACACACACACACACACACACACACACACACACGCACTCAGGGGCCCATACGTGGCCATCACTACAGAATTGTGAGTGTTAATCTTAATTATCAACTTGTTGGATTGAAGGGCACCAAAAGAGATGGGTCAAGCCCAATTATGGATGTGTTTGAAGGCAATTCTAGAGACCCTTGACCTGTGGGATTGTTAAGGAAGGGGCAAAACCAACCCTGAATAAGAGCAGCACTATCCAATAGACTGAGGGCTGGAAATAAAGAAAGGCAGAAGGAAGAGTCAGCCAGCCCTTGTGCCCAAGCTCTATTCTTCCACCAGCTTCTTCACTTGTTCCACACAGACGCACCCTGGCCACTCTCCGGGGAACTTGTGGCCTTCTCCATTGGGCTGGGACTGCACCATTGTGGACTCCCTTGTCGCGAAGCTTCCAGTTTCTTGGATTGAGAAGTTACTCGGATTCTCTGGCTCTCCAGCCTGCAGACAGGCCTTGGACTCCTTGGCCCTTGGTTGTGTCAACCAATCTCATAAATCCCCCTCCTATCAGGTCTGCACCTCTGACTAATTCAGGAGCCTTTTCTGCAATGGCTTCGGCGCTGTCACCTCCGGCAGGAGAATGTCAAGCGGGAAGGCAGCTCACTCTAACAAACCACAGTCCAGATTCAGTGCCCAGAACTCACCAGTGGCTCTCATCACTTTGCTGAGCCTCAGTTTCTTCTATTTTATCATATGAAAGACAGGATGATCCGATTGCATCTGCATATGTTGGTTGAGTGGTAATTGTACTTATAAAGACTCTGGGTTTCCCTTCTCCAAAGATCCTAGGAAGAATGTTCCATTGGAAATTATAAAACAGCTTTAGAAACTGGACAGTGTAGTACTAACCCTGACCACGATGATGACATTTATTGAGGGTACACACTATGTGCCAAGCACTCTGCTCAATGTTTCACATCCATTATTGTCTTGTTCTACGTAGCAGGTCCTCTAGTACTTTGATTACTCAGGACAATGAAGCCCAGAAGTTCCCTAAGACCTAGAAGGTTCACAACTAACCAGGATTATTCTAACCCTGATAGTGTACAAGTGCTATCAGAAGATGCCCCTCGGGGAACTGTGGAAATCACGGAGAGAAATCACTGCAGACACTGGAGGTGAAGGCAAGCTTTAGAGCTCCCATCAGGGGTTCACCAGAACCAAAGATGTGTGCTAAGCTTCCAAGTCAGAACCAGGCAGATTTGATGCCAGGGCAGGGTCAGAAGAGCACAAAGAAGGGCACTCACTACGCCAAGAACCATGACGCCTAGAGACAAGGCAGCACTGCCTTCCTGCTCACCAGAGGGCGCTGTGTGGCGTTTCCACCAAGTACCCACCCACTTCATTCCACTAGCAAATCCCTAGGAAGCACCTACTACACATGCATCGGACACGGAGAATGTTGTGACAGGAGGGGACACGGGCCCACATAGAGCTTACAATCTATTGAGGAGGATTGATTTTATACCAGGCATTTCAAACATGATGAGTTTCTTAAGAAAAAAGAAGTTGAGGGGTGTGTGTGTGCGTGTGTGTGTGTGTGTGCGTCTGTGTGTGTGTGTGTGTGTGTGTGTGTGTGTGTGTTAGCATGATGCTTATAGCAAAACCAAATTGGTTCCAAAATGCATTCTGGCTAAACTCAAGAATTTCATCCCTCACCCATGTAACCGAGGGGGTAGGGGGTGTAAAGAGCATCTGTCCTTATTCATTTCTAAGACAGTCTAGCAAAGCCTTTATATCATCAACACATACCCTTCTGTCACCAGAGATTCCCTAGGGTCTGACATGCTCAGGCCTCCCCAGGGACTGCCATACCATTTGGGCAAAAGCCACTATCCCAGTCCTGTGCGTGAAGTGTTGGCACACACCCCCTCAACCATGCTAACGGTCAGACATGAGCCATGTGCCACTTCTAACTCTAAGGACACAGCTGGGTTCCAATGGAAAGACAACAGTCACAATGGACTATGGGTGATCTCTAGACCATGTTCCTGCTGCTACCTCTCCACATCCTCCTCTTTCTGCGCTTGTATAAGCAGTCACAGATAATATTCAGAATTATTCTGTTCTTTTATTCAGATCTATGAGACAAATGGCCCAACAAAACTTGTCACTCGTGACACGATTTGTCCCTGCTGTGTCTTAGGACTGGAGGAGGTTTTAGATCATGTGCCGGACAGATCTTGGCAAGACACATAATGAGGGCAGAAGGCAAGATATCAGGAGAGGACTCCAGAACTGAGACAGGCACAGGAAGTAACTAGAAGAGCATCAAGACACCCAGAGAATTCTCCCAGCTCCTAGGGAGAAGTATGTGGGATGGATGCCCAGATTCTTTTTTTTTATTATTTAGACATAGGAAGAGGGAAAAAAAGGCAAAGGACTGTTAATAAAAAACCTGGAGGAAATGTGAGCAAATTAACAAGGAATCTAATTCAATGAGCTTTACAGATACTCATTAGACCAGAAACTAAGAGATCTCTCAGGTACGAATGATCACACCCAATGGACAGATAAGAAAATCATCCAGAGGGGGAAAAAAATGACACCACCCACACCACCCACAGGAGAGCTGGGTTCCAGTTCAGACATATTCTTGGCCGCTAGACTCTGTTGCCGCCTGCTAAAAACAAGAATGAGTGTAAGAGCCAGGACTGTGAGCCCAGGATCAGGGTGTGCAAGAAGCAGACTTGACTCTGAAGAGGACCCACGCTTCCTGGGCTGGACTTCCCTGAGAGAGGGAGGCAGACGCGAGGGAGCGAGCATGGCCTCTAGGAACCTGTGGAAGAGAGGCTGGTAATACAGCTTTCCAGCCTCCCCGAGGGGAGAAGGCAGAAGCCTGCGCTCCCAGACAGCCTTTGCTCCTCTCCACTGGGGCCAGGAGGAAGGGAGTTGTTGGCAATGCTTGACTTGCTAAGCCTCAGGGGAGGAAAAACCAGGGAGTTTGTGAGCGCAGCCCCCTAAGGTTCCTCGGGCAGGATGGAGAGCTTTCCAGCAGGGGGGTGGGGAGGGAGGGGAAAGCAGGAGGACGTGACTCAAGGCCAGATGGAGTCAGTGTTCCAGCAAGAGCGTGCGGTTTCAGAAATAAAGAAGAAATGTGGAGGGAGGCCAGACTCACTCCTCGGGGGGGGGGGGCTCCACAAACCTGCGGCCTCTGGAGGAATGGCTGAGACAGAGGATACACAGAGACACCTGGGCGGTGTCCTACGGAGACTGTACCCTGTCCCTGCTGCTGCTTTCACAGGGAAAAATGAGATATGGAGGGAGGGAGATGCAGACGGGCTGGGCCCAGGATCCTGTGCAGGACGTGGGCACACACAAGGCCCTCCTCACACACTTTCCCACCACTCTGCAGAGTCCCACCGACTACAGGGTGTTATACAGCCTACAGGGAGTCTGAGGAGGTGGAGATGCCCATGTGCCAGCTTCTCTCTACCCAGTCTCCTGCCCCATCCCTCGGTACAGGGTCCCTACCACAGTCTCCCGGTACCTCTGGAGCTAAGAGACCCTGAGGACATCCTTCTTCTCTTGGGACTCCAATCTCTTTGCCTATAAACTGTGGGAATGGAAGCGGGAGCTCTCTGATTCATGGTCAGTGACGGAGGCATGGATCACTCCGCAGGGTCTCTCAGGGCTCTGGGGAGAATGTAAGGTGGGGGAAGTGAAGGAAGATCGTCACCAGGGAGGAGAAGGCCCTCTAACCCGGATACAGGCCCAAGGCTACCGACGACAGGTCTACATATTTAAAAGATGCAAATCAACGTTTACAACATGACATTGGTTCTCCCCTCCAGACTTAAAGCTAGTACCCCCGTCTCAATTGACACATTGAAATTCTAGCCACAAAGGTGACGGCATTCGGGCAGTAGGTTCTTTTGGAAGTGATTCGATCTTGAGGTTGGCTTTCTGATCGACATGAGCACCTTTGTAAGAGTGAACCAGAGATCTCTTCCTGTTCCCTATCATGTGAAGAAGACATAATGAGATGCCACTACCTGTGAACCAGATCGCAGACCTACACACACACACACACACACACACACACACACACACACACACATACACACACACATGCACAGAGTACCCATCAGCACCTTGATCCTGGACTTCCTAGCTTCCAGAACCGTGGGAAAGTATTTCCTGTTGTTCTGGCATTATAAAGTCCATGGTATTTCCTTTGAGTACTGCTGTGGTGTCAATATCTAACTCCCTCACTGGCTCATATGTTAAAGATTAGGCACCCAGTGGTTGGTGATATGGTGCTATGGTTCTGGAAATTTCTGTAGGTGGGCCTAGATGGAGGAAGCAGTCCCTGGGGGAGGGTTCTTGAGGCTCTGTCTTACTCTGGTCTCTTCCTGTATCTCCCTTCCTGCCTCCTGTCAGCCATGAGGTAAATAAGCTCCTTTACTCCCGGACATAAGGTTTTTCCTACGAAATGGGGGCTGAGAAACCATGAACTAAACCTTCAGAAAGCATGTGTCCAAAGAAACCTTTCTTCCTTTGGGTTGTTTCTTTCAGGTTACTTGGTCCCAATGACAAGGAAAGTAACTAATACCAGTAATCTAAATGGACTCTGACATTCTCTCACCTAGACAAGTACACCTTCATGATATCAAAGTCAAAAAGCAAGCATAAAGCAATGGATCTCCTTTACTACAGCTGAAGTTGACAAATACCAAAGAGATGAATTTGTGATTGCACATGTTTGGGTGCTTGACAATATTAGAATGAGTAATTACACAAAGGCAAAGTAATTACAAAAACTATTTTATATGTTACTCCAAAATATTTTTCTTGCCTTTCTTTAAACAGGATCCCTAATTATGGTGCTATAATCAAGTTGTTTACCTAATTTGTGTGCTATTGAAAGCAATGGCAACATTTCTTGAGTCATTGTAATTCTTAGGGCTTTTTTTCATTAATTATTTCAATTTGGGGAAACTTCTGTGCAATAGAAATAGGAAATGACAACAAAACTCTTAAAGCCAGACTTTTATGTATTCAGAAACAAGCACTGAATTTTACTTTTTTTAGACCTTGTATTTTCAGACCCACATGATACATTATCATCTCAGAAAATATATAATAGTTTATCTTCATCACCATTCCCTATAGAAGTATCTAGGTCCATATGGGAATGTAACGAATCTATATTATTTCAGTCACATCATATTTAGACCTGCGTACGGCCGGCCCTCCATTTCCTTATCCTATTCACTCATGGATTCAACCAATCACATATGGAAAATATTTGTTAAAAATTTGCATCTGCACTGAATGTGCACAGACCTTTTCTCATTGTCATTCCTTAAACTATTCAGTACAACAATGATTTACATAGCATTCATATTGTATTGGGTATCATAAGTGATCTAGAGATTAAAGTGAACAGAAAGATGTGCATAGCTTCAGTGCAATTACGATATGACTTTATATAAGAGACTTGAGCATCTGTGGATTTTGGAATCAGGAGTAGAAGGGGGAGCATTCTGGAATCAAATCAATCCTCTGAAAATGCTGAGGGAGAAATTATATATATATATATACATATATATACATACATATATATGTGTATATATACATACATATATATGAGGAATATGAGTTATTTAGTATTGCAAAATGTTTCTCAGTTTTTACATGCAACTATTGCAAATACCACACTAATTAGTGAATACCTCTGGAACTGTGAATTTGAACACAAAGAAAACAAGAAAATGGGTGCTCAGCACGATGGATACTTCATTGTGAAAGAATCTATTGTACCCATGCTATCTGAGAAGAAGGCTTTGACAAGTTAATTTATTATTCTTATATCTAAGTACTTCCATGGCTTAAATCCCCAGCCTCCCTGAAGCTCCGTCTCCTTGGCTTGCACATAATCCACAATCCTTCATGGCCTTCTAGCTCAGCTGACATGGGTTTCAAGTACACAGGATAACAGGCATGCAGAAGCATTTCCCTGGAGTCTGAGCAGTGCTGATCACGAGAGTCGATGCTAAGGTTATGAGGGATGGAAACAGAGGCATTCGTGTGCTGGGGGCTACCTGGAGATTTCTGAAGTAAAGGGCCCTGATATAAAGTTCTCATCTTGCCAGATAAGGTATTTATTACTGGGAGCCAGCTCTGAGAGCATCCTCCATCGCCCCCACCCCACGCACTTGCTCGCTAGTCACACTTCTCCAAACCAGATCTCACCGCTCTGCAATTCCGTCTGTGTAGTCACCATTGCTTGAAGTCACCTTTACCCTTTCCTCGGTGTAACTCGTTTATTAAACTGTTAGGGTTTGCATATGAAGTATCTTCCCCAATGGCTCAAGCATTAAAGACTTATTCCCCAGCTGGTGGAGCCAATCATGGAGCAGTGATTGGATCACAAAGGCTAAGACCTAATCAATGGATCAACCTATTCCTACATTCATAATCTGATCACTTCATGGGGAGGCAGTAGAAGATGGGGGTCTGGTTGGAGAAAGAAGGCCACTGGGGCATTCCTTTAAAGGACATCTAGTTCCTGGCCCCCTTCTGTCTGTCTCTCTGTCTGTCTTCCTTTTTTTCCTTGCTACCTGGCTGCCACGAGGTGAGCAAGTTTTCTCTGCCATGTGCTCTTGCCACCATGATTTTCCGCCTCTTCACAGCCAACTTCTGTAACCATAAGCAAAGATTTGAAAACAAGTCTTTCCTTTTTTAACATATTGTTTCTCTCAGATATGTATCACAGCAAGAAAAAAAACTAACACACCACTTACACTCAGTGGGGTGTGTGTGTGTGTGTGTGTGTGTGTGTGTGTGTGTGTGTGTGTGTGTGTGTGTGTGTGTGTGTGTGTGTGTGTGTTCGTAGCCACACACTCTCAGGACCTCTCCTTAACCTCTCATTAACAGCCTCATGTCAATGTAAAGGTATTTTAACTTTCTAGTGACTTTCCTGGGTCTGGATGCACTGGTGCTGAGAACAGGGAGGGGTGATCAGAGACAAGGCCAGAGCCATTGTGGGTAACTGGTGGCCTGATTCCCTGGGGAAGGCTCTTAGGGGCTGGATGGTTTCCAGCCCCTGCTGGTGGCCCTGCCTGTGCAGCAATCCCTGCAGGAGGTGCGTGTGGTTCTCCTAGGAAAGTGCTCAGCTTTGCCTGCTGCCTTCGCCACTGGAGACCAGGCAGTCATGGCTCCCCCAGCGCCTGCCTAAGTCTACCTTCAACTCCCTAAATAGGGGATTTCCCCCCTGTTTAGGGATGCAAACAGAGGACATGAGCCAAGCTCTCCCAACATTCGCCTAGCCATCCTCAGCTGTAGTCAAAGAACTGTAGGACTTCATATGGCCTGAGAGTAGGATGTCAATCTCTCTTCTTTCAGGGACTCCTAATCGCCGTGACTGCTTGGATGCTCTCCCAGCTGTCTTCACAGGGACTAGGATATGGACAGAGAAAAACAGCTTCCACCAACTGTGATGCTCTGTCCTTCTCTCTGCCTTCAAATACTGATCCGTGGGCACAAGGGGGACAGATAGAGACGGGGTACACGTTGCCTCTTAATAAGCTCTGAAGAGGCTCCAGTTTCTGGTGTCTCTCCTTAGGAAATGGCTCTTTTTACCTAGCTGTGGTTGGTTCCATCACCAACTGCAAGAATCTAAGGCTTTACAAAGACCCTCCCTCTCCCATTCTCCAGCCTCTCTGGGCGCCCCAGGAATCCCCCTTTCTGATGACCCTCAGCTTCCAGGTTCCAGGAGAGCAGACTTTCCAGCCCCCAGTAATGGAATCTGTTAGCTCAGGAGGCAACAGCCTCACCGTGCAAAATCACAGTCTATTCTAGTCAAATTAACTAGGTAATACTCTGCATTAGTGTAAAATTCTCCATCAAACCATGAAGACTGGCATTTAAAACATTCAAGACTTGAGGAGGGGAGGGGCGGGGAGGGGAGGGCAGAGAAAGCAAGCAAGAATCATTGCTTTTTCCCTAGAAAGTCATGTTCAAGACTTCCCCGCCCTCTCCAAGCAGGGCTTGGTCCGGCCACAGATCCTGAATGTGGGCGGGGCAGTGCCTCTGGCTGGGTCTTCTCCACCTCCGCTCTCACAGCTATCCAGGGTCTTTCTTTCCTTCTCTTGGGGTCCCTGACACTGTAGTGGCTCCTCCCATGGGGGCTCAGCTGGATGAGCCTGAGGATGTTAGACAGAGAAAGGAGAGATTCCACCCTCCGTATTCACACCCAGCACCGATAAAGCACCCTCCGCTCCCCACAGCCCAGCTACCGCCCATCCATTCCCAGCTGCACCCACGGTTCCCTGTGGTGACCTCATAATTAACTTGAGCTGAAACCATCCCCAAGTCTTGGCTGGAGTCTCTGATCAGCATCCATTGGGCACCTCCCAAAGCCCGGGACAAGGAGGTACGGAAGGGACTTTGGCAAAGGGTCACGGGCTTACATTGCAGGTGGCCTATGACCTAGGGGACAAGACTATGTGTCTTTTGACTTTGAAGCATCCACAATCAAATCCAGTTGGTGCATGACAATTGCCACCACGCATACTTGCACTCCGCATTAAAAAGGGAAGTGAGGAGAATCTGTGATTCAAGGTGTTCCCTGTGTGCCCAGCAGACCAGCAGCCACTCATCCCAGCCCCTCAAGGCTGAGTCCTGGAGGCCCCCAGCAGGGGGGAGAAAAAGGAGGCAGCCTCCCAGGGAGGTGTGGTGGGGGAGGGAGGATTTCTCCATGCTGAGGTAGCAGATGAGCTGCTGTGCCTGTGGGAACCCCACTCCCTACACAAATGCACTGCTGGTCCGTATTAAGCATACAACATTCAGAGGCCTTGTTTGGAAAAAGACATTGAGTCTAAATGGCTGTTTGCCACATCACCAAGGCTTAACCAGACAGCTCTAGGTTATCAGCTTGCATTCTCCCCCACCACTTCCACAATTCCCCACCATACACCCCAGGGTCCCATTTGCTCTAGCCCTGTGCCCAAGCTGATACAGCATTCCAAGCACTGGACTCGCTTGGCAGAGACCAGATGCCAGCACATCCCTCCCTGTCCCCCGAGGATCTCAGGCCCAGCTGTGACAGCCAGGCAGCCTTGGGACCCCATAGTCCCCTCCTAGCCCCCACCCCCCTAAACCCGTCAGCAGATCTCCCCAGCTCTAGGTCCCTCTTTCTCCTCCTCCTCCCTCCCTGGGCACTGCTGATGCTTGGGAGGCAGGAGGCAGGGCGATGCGAATACATTAACATTTCCTTCCTTCTCTCTGCGCCTCCAAAACTCTGAGTCACAACTGGGTGTGCTTTCCTGCCTGCCGAACTGTCAGCCTCATTCAGAAATGCCATTTTCTACGACGCTCCTGGGCCCGCAAGGGACAAGGGTATAAGTGAGAGGTTGGTATGCCACCCCTGACAGGTCAGGGCACTGGCAGTTCCTGGGATGGGAAGGGAAGGGGAGACCTTGTCCTTTGCCTAGTCTTCACATCCTACAAAATGCAGCTAGCTGTCTCGTTTGCTCATTCGTGCAAACATTGAGGTTAGCTGCGGGAGGCTGAGATCTGAGGATCACAGTTCGAAGCCAGCCCAGACATATAAATCTGAGAGACTCTTATCTCCAGCAAAAAAAAAAAGAAGAAAGCAAGCTGGAAATGGAAGCTACTATCTTGAGCAAAAAACACTAAGCAAGAACATGCATGTATATATGAATATATACGTAAGTGGGAACGGGAGGGAAAACCTTGAGAGAGCAAGGGAAGGGGTAACATTGTCCCAAAAGAAATGTACTCGTCAATTATGTACCTGTAACCCCTCTGTATATCACCTTTGTAATAACCATAAAAAACTGGAGAAAAATATATGCACGTGTATAGATGAATGTGTGTGTGTGTGTGTGTGTGTGTGTGTGTGTGTGTGTGTATATATATATATGTACACGTGTGCTTTTTCTTGATCCATTCATCAGTTGTAGAGCATCTGGGCTGTTCCCGTAACTTGGCTGTTGTGAAGTGTGCAGGAGTGAGCATAGGTGTGCAGGTGCCATTATTACAGCTTGAATCACATTCTTTCAAATACCACCTCATTGTGTCCATCTGTTTGCAGTGGTAGCCTTCGTGTATTCTTGGATGGGAAAGAAAGGGGTCAGGAGCCCGTGCCTGGGGATGGGTGTACCTTGGGCTTGCTGTTAACCATCTTCTCTATGCCTGGTATCTGTGTGAGTGAAAGTGAAACGAACTTGAGAATGCCAACCAAAGGCCGCTGGGCACTTCTGAACCATCCTGTTTCCTTGTCTTCAAGGGCATCCCACAGGTAGGGTGCCCTATCTTGATGAATCACTGGGCCCAGGCCCTCCCTACTTTAGCAGGATAGAAACGGAGGCCCTGGTTTTCCAGGTCTGGAAACTATAAAGGAAGAAGCCTGGGAGGAATTCCCCAAGGACACACGGCTGGTTAAGGCTGTGCTCAGCAGCGAATGCACTTAGTAAACTGTCCCCACGCTCAGAGCCTAACAACAATAACCGTTTATTCAGCCCACAAGATACGATTACTTTAGGTTGGGCTCAGCTGAGATCCTTTGTGTCATCAGTGGCCACCGGCAGGTGGCTCTAGCTTCTGGGGACTGACTGTCCATTGAACCAGGGAGACAGCTGGCAGGGACCCGAAAGAGTGAACCAAAAGCAGGTGGCCTTTGGAGGACCAGGCTTGGAGCTGGCGCACGGTCACGCCTGTGACATTCTACTGGCCCAAGCATCGGACCTCTGGAGGAGGAGAGCTACAGAGTCACACGCCGAAGCATGGGGGCCGCTTTGGTGGCCCCTGTGAGCCTATATTGGTGACTCCAGGCAGAAGGTGCAGCGCCCTCTGCTGGATCTCTTCTGTCCAAACATTACGGACTGCCTTTCCCGCCTCCTGTGCAGCAAACCGGCCTGGTGAATGACACCAAGCCAGCAAACGGCATGGTCAAGATCTTCTTGGTATAGTCAGAGAATCAGGAGGATCACAGCTTGCATACCAGTGCCCATCCCTGCACAACTGACCTCTCATCCTCACATGAGAAGCCCGGAGAAAGTTCTTCCTCCACCCCTCCTACCCCTCCCCGACTGCCATACCCCACCCCCCCCAGCTCAGCAAAGGGCTCAGATCCCAGATCCCGTTTTTAGTTTGCCATGATCCTGGAGAGGGAGCTGACAGCCAGTTTTCCAGCAGTGAATAAGATAGCCCCTGGAGTCACTGCTGAAACACCACCAAGGTGCTATGCCAACTTCTTTTCTGGGGGAGAACAAAAGCTATTTTTTCCCCCTTCTCTTTTCCTTCCTCTGATGGGGAAAAAGCAAGACACCCACCCACCCTCCCCCCCACCCCTCTGAATTCAACTTTCTCCTCTCTCCAGCATAATTTTAAAAAAAAATTAAAAACAAATCTGTCAAAATTCCCACCCTGCCTTCCTAGTTATATTTTTTGTAATTCAGTTGGCTCCATGTGGACGAGTCTTCTATTAATAGGTGTACCAGGAGGCTTCTTAGCGGCTCTGGCAGAGACATACCTAAGAGAAAGGCGCGGAGGGCTGACGTGGGAACAGTGAGCAGGAATCAAACCGGGCTTAATTAGGAAAACATGACTTCCTTATTAACGTCCCTGTCCGCGTGACGCCGCTGCTAGAATAAAAAAAAACTGCCAGGAAGCTTATTTGTTTTGCAATTACGGATGAAATAAAAAATTACTTGGTCTAATTAGACCTCTTTTAGTAAAAGAAGCGTGTAAAATAACCTTAGTTTCATTAGCAACTCAAAATGCACTACTCGGGGTGCTTACATATGTTTAAGGGAAATGTGGAGGGTCAATTTGCTATGTAAATTCCCACAAATTTGGCTAAACTAAACCGATTAACCTAACGTGTATGCAAATTAACTTAATTGATAATGACTTTTCTCCTGGAACTTAAAAGAGGGAGGGGCGAGGGGGGAGGGAGACACCAATTCTTACAATCACCCCTAGCATTCCGTCACCCAATAACAACAACAAAAAATCTTGACAAATTAAAGAGAATCTAATGAAATCAGATTAATTTAACGCCAAGACCAATTAACGCAGGCAAAGAAACAAATTCAGTTGTAGACAAATCCAGCAATAATATGAATGAGATTTTTGATAGCGTCTCCTATTTGTCAATGACACTGTATGTATATGCGCGTGTGTGTATGTGTATGCATGTGTGTGCATTCCTATTTGTCAATGATGTGTGTGTGTGTGTTGACTTAAAATGTTCCCTTTTGTTTAGGGCCTGGAGTTTTTGGCTTGGAAAGCATCACACAGTTTGAAACCCCTGCTTTAACTGAGCCTCGAGAAGTGCCTTTATTCGTGCCAGGTGGCAGGGCAGCCTGGCATCACAACCCATGCTTTCCTGCTCAGCACACAGCCAGCCGGCAGCGCCCCTGACGCCCAGATCCCGGGAAAGCTCTGAAAGTCCCCTTCAGCCCTGGAATTGCCTGATCCTATAGTCCACACTGGGATATTTACCATATCAGAATGTGCTCTACATTAGAATATACCTATATGTGAACGCATTAAGGGGATTTTCATCTTGAGTCTTTTTTTCTCCACTCAGGCCAGCTTGTTCCACACCAAAAACCATCACTGAAGCAAGTGGCAGAGGCTCCAGATCCCAGAGAGAGCTGTTTTTCTAAGCCTGGTCCACATGGGGTTCACCTTGAACCCCTCCACAGAGAACAACGAACTTTCTGAGGCAAAGCATCTGTCCATGAGCGTTCCCCCGCATCCCCAACTCTCCTCTCCCTCACCGAGGAGGCTCAGCTAAAAGGCACAGCTCTGGTTTGGATTTTTATTCTTCTTTATTTTTTTTTTCTTGTTATTCCAGGTAGTTATGGCTGAAAGACTGAAGTCTGAATTGCTTCCAGTGGGATCCTCAGACAATGGCGGAGCGGAAGGAAAGCAGCTGTGGATGGAGCCAGAGCGCCAGGGAGCAGTCAGACCCCAATCATGCAGACAGAGACAACAGGAACAATGCACACACACACACACACACACACACACACACACACACACACACACACACACACACACACACACACACACACACACACACACACACGTGGGGAGCAATCCACAGACTCGGGCCTGGGGACAGCTTCTGTGGGCTAGCCTCAGGCCTCAGGACCCTAGCCTGGGCCGAGCTGGGGCTATTCATGGGCATGCAGGAAAATCAGAGACAGAAGAACAGACCCGGATGGGGCAGCAGGAGGTCAAATCGCCAGGCTGCTGACCTTGGGCCACTGACCTTGGCCAAGCCATTTCCTGCTCCGTCTCTGTTTTCTCAAGATACAAGAAGGCAATGGGGAATCTAGTGGCTCCAAGTCTTAGCTTTCTGGGGATGGTTTTAGGCCCTTGTATAACATTAATTCTATGGGGTTGGAAAGATCCGTGAATAAAGAGATGTAAAGTGCTCGGAACAGCACCAGGCATATAGGAAGTGCTCAATAAATGTACTTTTTTTTTTTTTTTACCCTGCTGGGTGGCCCTTTGCTCCTGCTTGAGCCCATTAACCGTGTGGACGATGACGATCATGTTATGCCCATTGATGCCAGGGGTGAGGGGTAGTCGTGGCTCGTGTAGGGTCTGCCAGTGGTGTAAACGATCCAATCCTGGCTGACTACAGGCCACTCACAGGATGTCAAAACGTCTGGAGACAGTTCCTGAGATGTTAACAGTCGTGCTCTGCCATGGCGGGGGGGCCTGCTCCAGCATCCTCCTCCAACACGGACCAGCGCCTCCTCCGGGCCCCCTCTTGTGTGTCTAGAAGCCAGATGTGAACAAAACATGCCAGCCTTGCAGTCATCCTCCTCCCCGACACTGGTCCTTCCACGCCACCACGTCCTTCCTCCCCGTGGGCCCAAGGTCCCCTCCTCAGCCTCTCCTCCCCGCAGGGCCCGCCCCGTGTACTCCCAAAACATAAACTCACATGATCATTAATCTACGCCAAGCATCATTGAGAAAGTAAATCTGCTGAAGAGAAACATTTATTCATCTTTAAATGTTGATGATGTGTCTATTAATCACAGTTGGGGGGTTCCCACGGCTCGCCCTGAGGTCCCTGGCTTTGCCTTGGAATCTGTGACTACCTCAGCTCTGCCGGCCATCGCCTGTCCTCCAACAGCCTCACCGAGATCCTGAACTTGACCTTCCTCCTGCTCCCTCGTGGGGGGAGAGGGGGGCTGGTTCTTTACTACGGACTAGAAAATGGCGAATAAACAAAAGAAGAATGCAACACCTTTCCCAATGGGGGCTCCCAAAGTCCACCAGGCAATGATGATGCCGGGCAGGCTCAGCTGCATACCCTCCTCCATGAAACAAGAGGGACCCCCTACACCCCCTGCTAGCTTACCCTGCAATCAAATAGAGCTGCAAGATGCCCCTCTTTACATGGGGCGCGGGGGGGGGGGGTGCTCTGCTCTGTTCCTGGTGGACTTCCTGCTGGTCCAGCCAGGCCTGAGTGCTACTGTGGTGATTGTCCATAGGACCCTGGGCCTGGAGCTGCAAAGGTGGGGGAGTGGAGGGGGGGGTCAACAAGGCAGCAGTGAGGCACAGCCCCTCCCCAACCAAGACCCGCGCGATCTAGTTAGAGAGGAGGGCAGGTCCCAGAGGACCAGAGCAGATCACTAGCTTCCCAAGGCTAGCAAAGTTGCCGCCTTCTCCCCTCACCCACCTCCGCCTTGCATGCGCTCTACCCTCCGCTGCATCCAACAGCTCCCTTCTCAAGTGCCTTGCCTCCCTGCCGGCCTCCAACCTTCTTTCAGAGTCCTGTCCCCTCTACCTGGACTGCCCCTGACCTCTCCCAGGGTCTCCAAGGGAAGGGGCAGGGCAAGTCACATGCCCTCAGAAGCTCGCCTTTTAAAAATAATCTTGGGGCTGGGAAGATGGCTTAGTGGTAGAGTGCTTGCCGAGCGTATACGAAGCCCTGGGTTCAATTCCTCTGTACCACATCAACAGGAAAAGCCAGAAGTGGTGCTATGGCTCAAGAGGCAGAGTGCTAGCTTTGTGCAAAAGAAGCTCAGGGACAGTGCCCAGGCCCTGAGTTCAAGCCTCAGGACTGCCCACACACCCCAAAAAAATCTTATTCTTTAAAAACTATCTTTAGTTGCAGTCGCTTCCACAGAGTTTCAGTTCAACGCGTTATGTTGTGAGCTCAGTGCATCTCCATCCATGTCCCCCCGCCATCTCTCCTTGATGAGTCTGCAAGTCCGGCCGCTCATGCCCGTGCCTGCGCATCTTCCCAGTAAACCTCTACGCAGCACCCAGCCCACATCCCCGCATCCCTCTCTCTCTCTCTCTCTCTCTCTCTCTCTCTCTCTCTCTCTCTCTCTCTCTCTCTCTCTCTCTCTGGAAGAGAGAAAGGAAAGGGAAGGAAAGACGAACTGACTTTGAAATCCCAATCCCCATCCCACCCTTAACTCCCCCAAGCACCATGGACATATGGAGTATTTGATAGATATTGTTTGAGAGAATACAGTGCAGATCAATAAAGATGGTGCTGCTGGTGGTGATGATGCTGATGGTGGTGATGACGTTGATGAAGGTAATAAAGATGATGGTGGTGATGACACAAACTGAATCTCTGATAAGTTTAAGTCTTCCTGCCACTTTCCCGCCTGAGAGGAGAAGGGATGCATGCACTCCTGTGTCTGAGGACGTTACCTAAGACAGGCAGCTCCCAGAGGGCAGAGTCGGGCATGCAAATCAGCAGGGGCCTACAAGTCCTCAGCTGGAAATAAACCCGCTGGAAGCAAGATCAACTGTCAGTTTAAAATAACGCTTGAGTGGAAGCTGATGCTGTGTTTCCTGAGCTCAGGGCACTGGCAGCCAGGACCTCTGCTCCCAGCCACCGTCGAGTGAGCCGAGGCAAAGGACCACGGGAGAGGCAGACGGCGTGTGCGAGAGGAGCTGGGACTCTGTGGTTGTTTGGGGGGGCAGAGGAGGGAGATGCCAGACACCCATGGCAGAATTTTCACCCCAGGAAAAGTCGCCCCCTTCGAAAGTCTTATTGCTCAGGTTTGCCCCCAAACACTCTCCGTGGCCAGGAAGGAACCAAAGAAGGGCCTCATAGTCATGCATTTCCTAATAGTCCCAGCCCACTTGGAGCCTGCGATCCTGGTTGGGGGCGGGGGGGGGGGGGGCGAGGGAGACAGGTGCACAAATAATCCCAGGAAAACGCACCTGTCCAGAGAGTCCAGGAGCGGTCCTGTCCTCACCTGAGAGGTGGGAGAGGGCAGAGCTGAGGGGGCCCCAAGACACTATGAGAGGAACCCGGCGTGGCCACAGGAAACAGGGTACGCGAGGGCCTCCCCCCACCCCGTCACCCCGCCATGCTGCAGAGCTGGTCGAGGACTGTGATTTCTCCCCTTCTCGCATTGTACGGGGTGGGCCGTGCAAAGAGGTGAGTGAGGCCTGGAGTCCTCACCACTGCCCCGTCCAGGGCTGCATCCTCCAGAGAAAGACCCGTGGTTCACATTTTCATGAAGGTTGTCATCTACCAACTACACCCACAGATCTGGGTGTGCCCAGAGCCATTTGCACACGAGTGTGAGCAGGGCGGGGGGTGAGAGGGGGTATCTCCATGCCCCTGCAGCCCTAGCCGTCCAGATGTCCTTGAGAAGGGGGCGGGAGGCGATCCTGTTGAAATGCCAACCCCAGAGCACAGTTGCCCTCCACCAGCTCAGTGTTGTCATTGTCCCTCCGATGAGCCTCGCTGATCCCAAGCCCGGATGCTGGAGCAGGCTGGCTCAAGCTGCCCAGGGCCCCGTCCCCAGCCTGGGTGCTGAGCGATGGAAGATCGCTTCTTCCCACTCCCTGTTCCATGGATTTTCCGCGGCCACAGCCCAGCGCCAGCCTCTGTCTCCATCCATAGTTCACCCCTAGCAACACATTCCCAAGCTCAACTTCCAGCCCACATTGGCAAGCTAAGCGTAGCAAAACTGCCATCCTGATTTGGTTGCTGGCACTGTGAGAATAATAACAATTTCCCTCTATTGACTTGACTGAGCGTGGGGCCCCCTGGCAGGTGTGTGGAGCTGGACGGCCTCCATGGAGAAGTGGCCCGGCCTCGCCCGGGGGGCCTGAAATGACGCACGGACACACTGAGCTTCAGTCACCTCCTGGGCACAAAGAAAAAAGGTAAGTCATTTGGTTGCAAGGGATTGTGGGGAGGAATCAACGAGATCAGGAGGGGAAATCACTTCATATTCCTTCCCGGCACACATTGACCGGGTCGTAGGAATTCCAGGACATAATACGAGCCGAGGGGCAGACACTGGGAGGACGTGGGGGGTCATGGAAGATCAAGTTCTGCCCAAACTCCCCCTCTGCACAGGCACACTGATTCGGGAGCACTGTGGTTGGCTATGCAGGCTGGAAGCTGGGCATCTCCATGTACCCTACCGCCCAATGGGGCGCACTCCTGCCCCTTCTCAGTTACTGGGGTGCCAAGGACCCAAGGGAAAACACCAGAGCTATAGAAGTCGACCCATGAAGATCTTCTTCCTGGCTATGTGGCCTAGAGAGGCTCCCTCGATGTCTCGGGCCTCTGCTTCCTCGCTGTGAAATGGGGTTCATGCCCCTACTTGGCAGAGCTGAGCAAAGCTCACCCACGGTGGAGAAGCACCTGTCCCAAAGGCCTCCCGTTCTTCTGGGGCCTGTGTGGAGGGAACTCGTTCAGTGCCGCTTACTCTCTGCCCAGGGCACCAACCCAGATAAAGACAGGAGCCCACGGGCCCAGTCCTCAAAGGCACAGACAAATGGAGAAGCCTCTTACGGTCTCCCCAGACCACAGCCTCATTGCCAGCTTCCAGAGACTTCCTTTGATGTGGATGAGGCCCTGGCTCACAGCCTCGTGGCTCACGGAAGGAAGTGCTGAAAGATTTATGGTGGAGATCCATATGGGACTTAGCGAGAAGAAGGCCGGCAGAAGAGCAACAACGCGCCCAGGACCCCGGACGGAGAGAACAGCTGAAAGAAAACATGGCGGCACACCTGTCCATCTTCCCAGATCACCTGCAGCCCAGCCTCCCAAACTCCTGGAGTGAGGGGCAAGCAAACTGGTGGTGGGCACATGCACACACTCACACACACTACCACTACCACCCATGTGTAAGCTTTTTACCTGTCACAGCTCATTTGATCTCGGTGGCAATGTTGGCAGGTGAGGAACTGGGCCAGAAAGGTTAAGCCACTGGCCTGGCGCCACACAGCATCACAGACTTCAAAAGAACAGCTGGCATTGGTGCAGGTCCTTGAAAGTCGGATACAATGTCTACAGCCAGGAAGCTGACCTGAAAGGAGTCGCCGCACCGCAGGCAGCGCTCCAGAAATGAGGCAGAGGGCACTGGATGAGCCAAGACAGGGAGACTGACCGACAGCAAGCTAGCGTCCCTCGGGGCAGGCCTCCCAGAAACTCATGCCCAGGCTGGGAACACGGGCACAGTGGGCATTCGGACAAATGTCAAAAGAACTCAGAACAGGAAACACAAGGAAGTGACCAGTCCTGAGATAAGAAGAATTCATACACTTTGCACGGTGGATCACACCTGTAATCCCAACTACTCAGGAAGCAGCGATCAGAAAGGTGGTAGCCTGTGGCCAGTCTGGGCCAAAAATGAGACTTCAGCTCAATGAACAAACAAACAGGGTGTGGTTGTTCACAGCTATCAGTCCAGGTTGGCTCAGGCAGAAACTCAAGATTCTACCTGGGGGGTGGCGGGAAACTAAAGATAAAAACCAAACACACACAAATAGAAGCTGCGGAGTAGATCAGGTTTCAGGTTTGCCTAACAAAGCACAAGATTCTGCGTTCAAACTCAGTACCTCAAGGAAAGAAGAGGAAGTAGGAGAGAAGAGGAAGTGGAGTCACTGGGGGCGGGACCAGGGGGACAGTCAATCAAACTAGGGAGAAGGGGCAATCAGCCCAAGTCTGTAGGCAAAGGTCCTTGACTTCGGTGAGCTACCAGCCCCTCTCTGGGCAGACTGCAAACCACTGGCCCGATCTCCAGAATAATCTCTTTAAGTGCATACAACAAAAGGCTTCGGGTTCCACAGGAAATAAATTTTATTGAAGTGCAGTTATGAAAACGGTTTCTTTTTTTACCCACGCATTTGAGATAGAGTAATAGATGAGCCCTTTTTTTTTTTTATGGATGCATGCAATAATAAGGACTGGCGGCAGATCTAATTACCTAATTTTGAAGGAGTGCAGAGAAAACACGCTATTTCAAGGTAAGTGTTAATAATCGTGATGCGATGGAAAAATAAAAAAAATACCTGCGATTTCCGTTGATGACAAAGCCACTGTAACTACTCAGATTGTTGCAGACTGGGACCTGGGGTGCGGGCCACATTCACCAAGAAAGGAAGTGCTTGGCATCCTAAGAGGCTGGTGACAATGAAGCGTTTTCTTCCATACCTGCAGTTTTGTTCCTGTTTAAAGTCTTGTTGAGATGCATGTGCTGGGTCCCTACCATTGTCATAACCCCTCCCCTGTCCTAATCTCCTAGAGCTTTCCCACCAGACCACTCCTGTCTGGCTACGTTAGTCCACGCCGTTCCATGAACATCTCGAGCACCTGCTGTCTCAGGACCTTTGCATATGCTGGTTCCTCTGCTTTGACTATGCAGAGCCCACAGACTCAGCTCAGTCATCAAAGAAGACTCAGGACTTATATCCCCAATGTCCTGCCTTAGTTTCCTCAGTCACATTTGTGCAAGCTGGCAGCTATACTTTCTCTCTTTCTCTCCCTTTCCCTCTCCCTCTCTCTCTCTCCCTCTCCCTCTCTCTCTCTCCCTCTCTCTCTCTCTTTCCCTCTCCCTCTCTCCCTTTCCCTCTCCCTCTCTCTCTCCCTCTCCCTCTCTCTCTCTCCCTCTCCCTCTCTCTCTCTCCCTCTCCCTCTCTCTCTCTCCCTCTCTCTCTCTCTTTCCCTCTCCCTCTTTCCCTCTCTTTCTCTCCTCTCTCTCTCCCCCCCTCTCTCTCTTCCAGGCTTCTACATTGCAAGCACAGATTCGGCTTCCTTTGCTGCTCCATCTCTGCTTTTGGAGACACACACCTGTGGCACAGTTCACACTGACAGAATACTACTACCAGTCTCCACAACTTCTACTCCCTCAAATCCTCCAAGGCCCATACAGAGCCTGCCAGCTCCAGGAACTCCTCCCCACTGCCCCAGCCCCATCTGAATGTCCATGGACCTCCCTGCCACGTTCATTCAATTCAGAGGTCAGAAACGCACAAAGCTGCGGGCCCGGGAGCGGATGCCACAGGCCAGATGAGACCAGGAAACCATGCTCTGGGGTGAAGCGTAGCTCCCCAGGATGGAATCCTCGACCCCAGCTCCCTGCGGAGACTCAGCCCAGGGCTGATGGCTCCCATCAGTGGGAAGATCTCCAGATCTGTAAGCAATCCATTTCTGTTGCGCTACACTAGCCAGGTCTTTGCGGTCCCTGCTTATGGCAGCCATGGGACATGAACGCATGTCCCCCTCCCCCGTGCCCCATGCAGCCTTGTCATAAAGAAACACGGGAGGAAAATCGGGGCTTTTCTTTGCCCCAGACAGGAACTAGAAATTCAAACGGCTGTGTGCCATCTCCTCATTTCCCAGCTGGCAGCCAGGGGTCCTGGTTGTAAACACAGAAAGGGAGGCTGCATCTCGAGAGTGGGCTGCGCTCACAGAACTGATGGGAAGGCTGAAGGACCAAGCTGGGCGTGCAGGCGGGCTCCCAGGGCGGGGAGGCTGGCCGCCCCCTGCCCACCCCGGCTCTGACAGCCCTGGCTGCTCGCGCCCACCTCACTGGCAGACACAGAATGCCAGCCGGGGCCACGCCAAAAACCAAACCACGCGGCCAAGAAGCCTTCAGACCTCACAGCCAGGCCCAGAGCCCAGCTCTCCACCAGCACCACAGGCCGGAACACAGGCCATGCACAAGGCACCAGGGGGCGCTCAGTGCCCCTCACCCAGGCACGGGCTGTCAGGGCCAGGACGGGGGATACACCGCAAGAAATGCATTTTAGGCCACGGGGAAGTGAATGTAAGTGCAAGGGTGCCCGCCTCACCTGTGCAGGGCCCTCTTCATCTCTCCCCCTCCCCTTCTCCCTCCCTCCCCTTCTTCCTCCCTCCCCTGCCCTCCTTTCCTCTTCCCTCCTTCCCTCCCTTTCTCCTTCCCTTCCTCCTTCCTTCCCTCCTTCACTCCTTCCTTCCTCCCTCCCTCCCTGCCCTCCTCTCCCCTCCTTCCCTCTTCCTTTCCTCTTCCTTCCTTCCCTCCCTTCCTCCCTCCCTTCCCTTCCTCCTTCCTTTCTTCCCTTCCTCCTTCCTTCCCTCCTTCCCTCCTTCCCTCCTCCCCTCCTTCCTTCCTCCCTCCCTCCCTCCCTCCCCCCTCCTCTCCTCTCCCCTCCTTCCCTCTTCCTTCCTTTCCTCTTCCTTCCTTCCCTCCCTTCCTCTCTCCCTTCCCTCCCTCCCTCCTTCTTTCCTCCCTCCCTCCCTCCCTCCCTCCCCCTCCTCTCCTCTCCACTCCTCTTGCTGCTTCTCTCTCATGCTCTCCTCTTTCTGTTTTTTTAAATTTCTTCTCTTTCCTTTCCTATGTATTCTGCTCTATTCCATCCAATCATATCCCACGTCTTACATTCTGCTTTCTGAGTGCTGTTCATTTGTGAAAGTAAGAGAAAATAAACATCCACACATTGAAGGACTCGGGAGCCCACTAATGAGACATTTACTTGGGGGATAAATGTTCCCCTCAACTCAGACTTAAGCATGGATAACTTGGGGTCCTTTAACAACTGATTTCAAGATGCACAAGGGGGTAAACAGGGGTAGTAGGGGTCAGGAAAGAGCAACAGAGGGAGTGAGTCTGATAAAAGCATTTTGTACACATGTCCAGAAAACCGCAGCGGGAACCCTCTGTACAATGAATCACACTCACGAAAAACAACCAAATAACATAAAACACTGCATATTAGAGCAAACAAAACAAAGCCAAACATGCAACCAAGCATACTTAGGGCTAAAGTTGGGTGCTGGTAGCTCTTGTCCGTGATCCTAACTATTCAGGAGGCTGAGATCTGAGGATCACAGTTCAAAGCCAGCCTAGGAAAGGAAAGTGTGTGAGATTTATCTTTAATTGACCACCAAAAAAGTTGCAAGTGCAACTGTGACTTGAGCACTAGAGCATTATCCTTGAACAACAACAACAACAAAATCGCACCTAGGCCCTGAGTACCAGCCCCAGGACTGGCAAACACTCTTACTTCTCTTGTCCTGCTGCAGGTGCTATTGAAGATTGGGCATGGCCAAGAATCTCGAAGGAGCCCATGCACAGGTGCTTATGTCCTGCGTCTCCTCCTCCTTCTCCTTCCCTCCCTCCCTTCCTTCCTGCTTTTCCCTCTAGACTCCATTTCTCACCCATCTCATAAACAGCCAGCCATGGAGTTGATATTTTCCAATCAACCAGCATCCCCCCCCCCCCGACAATTTCTCATTTGGCAGTGCTATTTGTTAAACTGCAAACACACACAACACACACACACAACACACACACACACACAAAACACACACACACACACATGCACACACATATTAAATCTGTACAGCAATAGGATACTGGGAGGAGGAGATGGAAAAGGGGGAGAGGAAAGAGGTGCTTTTTCAACTTTGCGTCTAATGCCTCCGTTAATTGAACTCATCAGCTAAAATCATTTGTAGAAGTGAAAAAAGAAAAAAAGAGCAGAGAGAGAGAGAGAGAGAGAGAGAGAGAGAGAGGTAGGGAGGGAGGAACTGATCATACGCAGGAGAAATAACTCAGATGTGAAAATCCTTCAGACTAGGAGATTGCACTATTTATTCGCCCAAGTGTCCCGCTGGGTCTCTGAAACGCGGTGATTTAATGAGGTGCTGCAAAGGTATTTGTTATTAAGAAATTCTGTCTCTGCTCATTCTCCTCCGTGTGATTAGGATGGAGCCCGGCGGAAGCGCGTAACCGGCGTGCTATTGAAGATTTAGGAGGCGGCCCCTCTCCCTCCCGCCCCCCCCCCACAGGCGCCTTTTGAAATGGTTCCAAAATTAAATATTGTACAAGCCGATCAGCCTTGTTTAACGCAGATGCTGAGTGAGATTTAAAAAGAAATTAGAAAAGCATTTGTGTTAACAGATGTTCCTCTCTCTCTCTCTCTCTCTCTCTCTCTCTCTCTCTCCCTCTCTCTCTCTCTCTGAGCTGAGATGATTGGGACTGGGTCCCTCTCATATCCAAGCAGGAGCCACAAGGACCAGCCCCAAATGGATGGGCAGGGAAACCAAGCAGGCTGGAAGAATCCAGAAGGAACTTCTCTGTAGGTGAAGCCAAACCAGGGATGGCCTGCAGGAGGCAGCAGAGAAAGCCACCGGCCTGGCCTGCTCTCTACCTCCCGTCCCTGGATCCTGGATCTTGGTGGAGATTCGCTCGCCCCAAGCCAGGGCTGACAGCCAGGCAAACACATTTACCCAGCACTTCAGGACCCAGCAAAGGAGGGAACTTCTCTGCACCCCCCCCCCCCCCCGCTCCTGCAACTCTCCCAGCCATTGACCTTGGCTGTGAATGTTCCCCTGACATCTCCAATCCATTCTGATCTACACACACACACACACACACACACACACACACACACACACACACACACACACACACACACACACACACACACACACACACACACACACACACACACACACACACACACACACACACACACACACATCCTACTTTTTCACACCTGTGTCATTTCTGATATCTATTTGGGCTAACTATATATTCTGGCTCATGTCCCCCCCCCCACACACACACATACTCTCTCTTCCTCCTTCTCCTTTTCTTCCTCCTCTGCTTCTACCTCCTTCCTCCTCCTCTTTCTTTTTTTGGCAGTACTGGGGATGGAACTCAGGATCTCACACTTGCTGGGCAGGTGCCTGACCACTTGAGCCCTGTCTCCAGCCTTATCTGATTTAGCTATTTTTTCAGACAGGATCTCATGCTTTTGCCTGCCCCAGCCTCCAGCCAGGATCCTCCTGTCTCTGCCTCCTGAGTAGCAGAATTATAGGTGAAAAGAAAAATCTTTCTGGAGTAGACTTTTTTGTGCTGCTGAGTCCAAACCCAGGGGGACATCTTCCCTATGTATATCATCACCAGATGCTTCTGCAAAACACCTTACACCCGCCCCTGCCCCTGCCTGTGGATGATTCCCCGCAGCCTCCAGAAGGCCTCTCTGGCCCTGCAACAAATGTACAGACAGCAGAAGTCAGCCCTGGGTCCCCAGTTCTGGTCGCTCGGTCCTCCCCTCTGAGGCTCCCCGACCTCTGTCACGAATGCCAGGGTCTCGCGCCTGCTCTTTGCCTCTCAAATGCCCCTATGGGCGTCAGAATCACCCAGGATGCTGGGTAATAAAGGCAGGCACATGGGTGTTGCCCCTCCCCCAAGATCAGTCACACTGCCCTTCTAAGGACGCCAGTCCCCCGCGTGGCTTACCTCAACCACTGCTGGGCACGGAGAGGGCGGCCCAGCCAGCCAGCAGGACTGGAGGGCCACCCTAGAGGTGGCCGGCACCCCTGCAAAATTCAGGGAGGTGTTAGGTGGCGATCTGGGTGTGCTTTCTTCTATCTCGACTACCCTCCACCCCCCACCCCTGCCTCCAGCCTCTCTCCTCTTCCTCTTCCATGCACGCTGCCACAGGATTCCTCTACCCTAGCCAAGAGACAACCTTCCCTCTGCCGCGGCCACTCACACACCCCTGTCATCCTTGTACTTCTGTCTCGCCTGTGAGTTCCCTGGGGACTCAGCCTGCAGACTGCACCCCTTTAAGAGGGGAGCGTGTCTTTTTCCGCTTCCTGACAGGAAGGCCTTGCATACTGCTGCGAACATCATAAGATTCAGAGTGTTCAGTGGGGGAAGAGAATAGTAACAGGCACAAAGTGGATAGAGAACTTCACAACAGATCGGGTTCAGAGGCAAAAACAACCTTCGCCTACAAGTAAAGAAAGGTGGGATTGGAGTCCCCCACCCTGTGTATTTCAGGCAAACCCGTAACATCTCTGGGCCTGGGTTCCTTTGCTCTGTAAAGCAGTAGGCGGCTGGAGTCAGCCATCTCAAGGCTGCTCCTCCAGCTCCACATGCCGCTTCTCCCATTCCAAGCCCCTAATTGCCTCTCGGCATTCAAAGAAGCAACCCTGGATCCTCCTGAACTGAAGAACTCAGTGTTTGGAGCTTTTTCAGCCTGGGACAGGACTGGCAGTGTATCAGGACACTGGAGTGGTGAGCCGGGGGTGGGGAGGGAACCCCATTACTTCTAAAAAAGATGTGTATATACACACACTGGCACACACAAGTGCCTAACATCTGCTTTTCTTAATATTAAGCCTCATGCTCTGCGAAAATCCAGGAAGCCACAAAGCCTACACAGGCAATGTCTTTAAAGTGGACCGAAATAGATCAGAAACAACAACAGATAAAGCTATACTAGGTGGGACTTTAGATACCTCCAGAGCTAATGTTCCCTACAGAACAACAACAACAAAAAAAAAAAAAAAAAAACAAGAAGGAAGGAGGAAGGAAGGAAGGAAGGAAGGAAGGAAGGAAGGAAGGAAGGAAGGAAGGAAGGAAGGATTGATCTTGTTTTTCTGCTAGTAAAGACATGCTTAGGCCTCTTCTTCAGAGGCGGTAATAAGAGGATCGAGGTCCAAGGCCTGCCAGTTAACTATAGATACCATGCAACAAACTAAAAGCAAAAGGATTAGGGTGTAGCTCAAATGGTAGCGTGCTTGTCTAACAAGCAAGGAAACCCTGAGTTCAATCCTCAGTGCCAGCAACAGCAAATGAAAGATATTCTCTAGCCCCCGATCTGACTACTGTGCTCCCATACTAACTTGTGACTGATAACCCAGCGGTACTGTGTGAAACCTCCAAAGATGTCTCCTTAAAAATAAGGACTTCCTCCTTCTGGGTGGTAGGTATAATGGCTGGAGCTCCAGGAACCATCTTGGACCATGAGGTGAACCTGGGAAGAAAGTTACCAGTGACAAATAACAGGCTAGAGAAACTCATGGGCCCTAACACGATGAAGGTGCCCAAGCGTGTGATTTATTTTACATCACAGTGGTCTTCCACGTGGCTGCTGATTTATTTCACATCTGTTTAGCTTGTTTCTGATTTATTTTTCATCAGAGAGTAGTCTTGCTTTGTTAAGTCTCAGCCAAACGAAGTCCTAATTGATCCTGCAGATGAAATGGGCAGGGCCAGGGACGGGAAGCCTCATGACTCTGCCATTAGAGGATTGTCTGCGACCTCAGGCCAGTCTCTAAATTTTCTAGCCTGAGTTTCATTATCTATAAAAATAAGTCCAGGTAGAAAAGGGAATGAGTTACAGCCTCAAAGGTCCCTTCAATTTCTAAACCTGATACTTTTGTTAAAACTTCGAGATATCCCTGTGATTTGGGATTGGCCGGGTGGAGACCTCAGTCCTAGAGTCACTGGCACAGGCAATTTTCATCAGCAGGGACACGAAGAACACAACTAGGACAAGGTGCCACGGGGGAGCCAGGCATTGTGGTAAACTCCTATAATCCCAGCTGTCCAGAGCCAAAGGCAGGGGAGATCAAGAGTACAGAGCCAGCCCTGGCTCAAAACAAGAACTGTATAACCTGGCATCCTGAGTTGAAACTTCTTTGTACAACTCATGTAAAGATAATATTTTTCTTTTAAAAAAAAAGTCAGGAGGCTGAGATCTGAGAACCATAGTTCAAAGCCAGCCCAGGCAGGAAAGTCTGTGAGACTCTTATCTCAAATAGACTACTCAGAAAAAGCCAGAAGTGGTGCTGTGGCTCAAGTGGTAGAGTGCTAGCCTTGAGCATAGAGAGGCTTGGGGACAGCACCCAGGCCCTGAGTTCAAGCTCCGGGCCCAGCAACAAACAAACAAACAAACAAAAGCATTAGGGCCCTGGATTAAGTGCTAGTATTTGCTTAGCATGCTCATGGACCTGGGTTCAAATCCTAGTGCCTCAAAAACAAAAGCAAAAATGCCACTGGAGGTACTTGAGAAACACGGACCTCAGAATCAGATACATTTGTCACCAACTGTCCTCAAAATGAGACAAACACTCCCACAGGGACCCGGGTGATGTTGGGAACATATGAACATCAAACCCCTCCATGGCCTTCAGAGCTACCCAGTCAATAGTTGACGCACAGAATGCCTGAGCTAATAATGTCCTCCATTCTTAGGAGGCCCCAGGGTGGAGGTCCCCAGCACCATCCTTGAGTCCCCATAAACCATGCTAACAGAGAAGGACAGCCCGGGTTTCATTTCTGGCCACGGTGGACTAGAAGAGGGAGAATGATGAAACAGAAAAAAGAAAGATAAAATTGAGGAGCTGAGATTTGGGGTTGTGAGCGCTTGCTTCAGCAAGGAAACAAATATCTTTATTGGCTCTGGACAGTCTGCCAATCAGCCACGAAATTACCAGCTTCTCTCTCTCCTCCCCGAAGGGCCTCCTCGGCTGCATACAAAAGCTGCTGAAGGAACTTCGGGACCAGAGAATAAAAGCCCCCTCTCTGCCAAGCAAGGGCTGATTTGCAATGCATTGCTTTAGCATAATTTCCCAAACTCTGCAGCCACACAAAAGCGTTCCTGTCCCTATCTCCGAGTTTTATAATTTCTATTTCCTACACCTTGCATTCATGATGCATCCTCCCAAGCCAGTCCTGGGCTAGCACCAGCCTCAGGCCTCGGGCATGTCAGCTGTCTTCTCTAGAGCCCCGGGCTGAAAACAGATTTATTAGACAATTTTAGCCTGTCTGAGAAATCAGCCTGCCTGCCCTGCCTGAGCTCCTGCACCAGCCCTGCCCTCCACAGCCCTTCTCTTCATTTTACTTATTCAGTCTACACGGTGCCTACTATGTGGCAGACCTGTTTTATTAACTAATTGCACATCACGGATGCGGCGATACCTATGCAAGCATGCATCGCTTCACGACGAGGATGCTCTCTTTCCTTCAATTTTTAACATGTCCATCTCCAGATGCAAGGCATCATGTTCCCTCCCTCCCCCTCCCCTTCTTCCTCCTCCAGCCTCCTCCTCAAGTCCCCTGGCTCCATTTCCACACATGTGCGTACAGCAGTGGACTGTCTTCAGGGATGCGCTCTGAGATGTGCGCCAGGGGCGGCCTGAGTGCTGTGTGGATTTCACTTCCTCCGTCTAAGATGGCTCCCAGGTCACCAGGTCCCATGGCCTTCCAGCACCGCCATTGTACGGGCAGGGCATGGTTGACTGTGTGTGCGTGCGTGTGCAGAGAGAGGCAGAATTGAGATTCAGCATGAGAAGTGCACTTGACTCTAACTCTGGGAGCACCGGCACCGGGTCTATTTAGGTTCATTCTACTTCTATCTAGGACTTGATGATATCTGAACATAATAAGTGCTCAATTATAGTTGATGAATATTGAGTGAAAGAAATAAATGAGTGCCAAGACCTGTAAGTATAATGGAAAGTAATTTGTTTGGTTTGGTTTGGTGGGGAGGGGAGCAGAGGAGACGTGTGTGTCACAGGAACCCTAAAAGCAAAGGAAGCTGTGGATCTGGTCCCGAAGGGAGAGAGGTTTCCCAGAAAGAGGCAGGGGTAGGGAGGAAGGGGGTGTGAAAGAGAACCATGCAGGGCAAAGAGCTCCTGTGGAGGCAGGAAGAGCGCAGAAAGGTTAGCAGACTGGTGCTGCCAAGCCTGGGCTTGGGGGGGGGGGGAGGAGGAGGGGAGAGGGAAGGGGGAGGGAGTTACAAATGCAGGTCAGCAGTCAGGGTATCCTGGAGAGCAGCCAGATAAGCTCACACTTAGTCACACAGCCAACCCAGCCACATCACAGTGCCCTTCTCACCTCTACAAGGACCAGCCTTGGTGGGGGTGACAAGAGGTGGAAACACCCGTGAAATACCAAGCACAGTGCCACGCAGAGTGGACTTGTAGGTTCAGGGTGGAAGCTGGAATCTGCTTTTATAGAGAGCCTGACAGTTGAGATCCAGGTAAATCATAACTAGTCTACTCTGTTTCTCTAGAAACAGAATCAATAAGCTAGATAAATGATAGATAGATATGATAGATATAAGAGATAGATAGATGATAGCTATAGAAGATAGTAGATAGATACAGGTGATAAATAGAGAGGATAGTAGATAGATTAGATAACTATAGATGATAGATATAGAAGATAGATAAATTGATAGCTATAGAAGATTGACAGATGATAGATATAACTGATAGATATAATAGATGATAGATATAGAAGACAGATGATAGATACAGATGAAAGATGTAGAAGATTGATAGAAATAAAAGATAGATAGATAAATAGAGAGAGAGAGAGAGAGAGAGAGAGAGAGAGATTTATTAGGAGGGATTAGTTCATGCAGTTAGAGGCTGAGAGCCTCACTACCTGTCATCTACAGGCCAAGGGCTCAGGAGAGCAGGCAGTACAGCTCCAATCCAAGCTCGAAACCAGAGAAGCCAAGTTCCAATATGAGGCCCAAGACCAGGAGTGCTGATATCCAAGGCAGGAGAAAACAGATGTTCCAGCTCATGCAGGAGAGAAAACTCTACCTACCTGCTTCTACCTTCTTGTTCTAATTGGGCCTTCAAAGAGTGGATGGTCACACAGGGTGGGACCCCTTCATTCCTCAGCCCATTCATTCAAATGTTAGTATCTACCAGAAAAAGCTCTCAGACACACCCAGAATCAACACCTAATGGCAGCCTGGGAATCCCCTAGCCTAGTCACGCTGATGGATAAACTAATTACCCGCTGGTGGCTCTGATGCCCCCCTCCCCTTGCAGGGAACGATATCACTGTCATAGACTTCTAGCTCCCTTCTCAAACATCAGCAAGGTCTCCAGCATACCCCTCGCCCTCCAGAAAGATCTAGGCTGGCAAAAGAAAAAGGTGCCAGGAACAAACATCCTGAGTAAACAAGTACTGATGAATGCTGACCAGAGAACAGTTAGGTGCTGGATCCCACGGAGGCTCCAAGGGGTGGCTTGCAACCAAGGTGGTCATCTTACCGGGCAGTCTTCACTCACCTCCCCAACTGTCCATCACACCCTCCTCTCTTCCACTGGGAGGAGGGAGCCCCCTCTTTCTCTCCTTCCTCTTTCTTCCTACCAACCCTGTCAGCCTTTGGGGGCTCCAATGAGTTGGTTTCTTTGCTTCCCATGAAAAGCCGTAGGGTAAGTGGGCAGGGAGCTCTTTTTCCTACCCTCATCGCCCAAAAGAAAAGACTGAGGCTCAACAAGTCATGTGACCTGCCAAAGTCACACATGGAGTCGGCAGTGCTGGCTGATCGTGGCTGCCTGAATCCATTACGAAGTTTTTACCTTCAAGTAACAAAAATGTCCAACCCCCAAAGGCCTCAAGAACGACAATACCATCCACTATGTTAAGAAGCCTTGGGAATTCCATCAATTGCAAGAACCCACATCCTTTCCCTCTCTGCTCTGCTATCCTCAGGGTGTTGGCAGCTGTCCTTGGGTTTATCTCTTCGTGGTGGTGAGGTAGTTGCAGTAGCTCTAAGTGCACACGGCGTGGCACCTTGAGAAGTATAATGTCCTTTTGTGCCTGTGGTAGGGCGGGACTCTTCTAAGATACCCCGGCACATCCCATGGTGTCTCCTTGGTTAGAATGACAAGTCATTGGCTAGCTTTGTAAATGGTTCACCCTCTAGGTGGGAGGACAGCCAGCTTTCCCTGAGGTACAGCTGTGCAAAGTAAAGCTTCTACAAGCAAAGAAAACGCTTGGCGCTACCTGGAATGCCATCAAACAGCAGCTGCAGGGGCCGCCCAGGTTTGACACTGGCTCCCGGCTTCCCACATACAATGAGAGTTGAGCTTTTGCAGGAATGCCAGGGTCTGCCAGCATTTGTTACAGACTGGGTCTCTGCTTTGCTCCTTTTTTGCCAAAATAAAAAATAAAATAAAAGCACAGTGCTAAGAGCCAGAGTAGAATCCAGACCAGCCAGATCACGTTGGAACCGGCGCTTCATCCTCACAGACCCTGAGTTCCCTCAGCCACCTGGAAGTACACACCACAGCTACCGGCCCAATGGCCCAACACATAGTAGGAGTTCAAGACAAGTTGCCAAGGAAATGGATAAAATACATACACCTGGGATAAGGTTCCCAATGTTGAAAGGGTTGTAATCTGATCCAATGTGATAATGTAGGAAAAAGCATTTTGTTAAGTGACAGGATGTGTACCGTTGAAACCGTTCTTCCTGGCTTACAGATGATACCACCTCACTGTGACATCATATGGACTTTGCCTTATGCTGAGAGGGAGCAAGGGGGAAGAGAGAGAAGGAAGGAGAAAGAGAGAGAGAAGATAGAAAGAGAAAGGGAGGGAGGGAAGGAAGGAGGGAGGGTGGGAAGGAGATAGAGGTTTTTTTTCTTCTAAGGCCTCCTATTAAATTAGTATCTCATTGTTATGACCTCATTTAACATTAATAACTTCCTAAAGGCCCTATCTCCAAATACATTCCCATAGGCTGTTGGGTTTTAATATATGAAAGTGAGGAGGACACAGTTCCATCCACAGCACCGGTCATCTGGGTGAGGACTCGCTCTGGTAGCTTCAATTTCATTTGCTTACCTCTCTAAATATCCCATCTCCAGCTAAGGTCACCCTCTGAGGTATTACAGTTAAGACTTGGGAATTGGGAAGGGGCACACTTCAATCCTTAATGATGTCTAAAAAGAGCTCTAGAATTGTCCCTCTGAGCTTAGGCCCTTAGACATAGCTTGCATTCTCATGATCTGTCATGTGGAATGTCTGTACGATTGTCATCTGAGCCAGGAACATAACCCAGATTTCAGCAATTGATAGTGACGCTGCTGTTATTACCATCCCTGGGTTTTGGCCATTTCCAGTGCTACACAGCAGCATTTGCTTTGGCTTTTCCTCCATTCACTCATGGAGACTCCATTTTCTGGCTTGCTGGCGCATTGGCCTTCTGCTGAAGCACAAGGGCCTACATACTCCTGCGATTTTTGTCCCCGCTCATTAGGATAGGTTAGATGATGTTTTCATTACAGGTGCAAAATCTCAATCCCTGATCTACATAGCCAACGTCACCTCTTAATGTTCATATACCGTTTCTGTTATACTCCAAAGATCAGAACCAGGTCCCCTTTCCTGATTCTCTCACGTCAACAGGGAAAGAGGAGTTCTGGAAATACTGACAAGCACTTTAAGAATGTCTGTAATTCATACCTTCATCTAAAAAGCCATGAGCCCCTTCCCCACCAGGAAAAGTCCCTACGATCCTTTCTGCCCATGCACAAAACAGAATATATACTTCAACATTCTCAACACACATGCCAACAACTGACAAAGAGCTACTGATTGTTTCTGAGCCAATCATTTCAACATTTCTCTAAGTCTCTCAGCCATGAAAAGGGGTGACTGACTTTCAGTTCCTCCATCTTCCCAGAGAGAGAATCCCCTGCAGGAAATGAATTCAGAGGCGGCCAGGACCACCAGGAAAAACACCACCAGCCCTGTCATCACCAACTCTCAGGATGGCTGAAAGCGGGGGATCACTGACAAGCACGTGCGCCTTCTCCTCCTCGCAGGGACCCACTCTCCCTCAGCCAAGGGACCCAGAGATAAATAATTCAAGCCAAGACATGCTGCCATGCTGCAGACGCGGCTAGGGATTTAGTGCACATATCCTTCATGCTCCTCTTGCTGCCGTAAGAAAAATTACAAATTGATCCACAGGACCCTACTCCCTGCTCATACTTTTCCTGGGCTGCCATTGCGTCTGCTCTGTATAAGTAATGGCTGTGATGGTGACAGTAGAATTTAGGTCTGGTATTGGAAGGAGGGGGAAGCCATGGTTGGCAGTACACGGAGAGGATGAGAAGAGGCAGCAGTGGGCGGAGATGAGGCTAAAGAGCTGTTTTTGACCACAGTGCAAAGGGTCGGGCGGGCTGCCCACCATGTGTTCCCTCAGAGAAGTGAGGCAGAGTCTTTGTCTTTTAGTGTAGAGACTCAAAATATCATGAATCGCCAAAATCCAAGCCTTGATTTTGTGCTAAGAACCATTTTAACTGCTTTCTATGCAACAGCTCACTGAACTGACTAGAATTAGGCTTGGCTTGGAGTAATCAAAATAGTAATAATAATAATAATAATAATAATAATAAATCTTTAAGCAACTTGGGTGGTTTTAGCTACAGAGGTTGAACTGGTACACCACAGGGTTCAAAACCCAGGTTCTTTCCATCTTGCTGTTCCTCTCTAATTCCAAAGATGCTTTATGTTCCAAGGTGACTGTTCTTGCTCCTGCTTCTGAATTGCTACCGGCAGGATCAAAGAAAGAAGGGAAGAGCATCCTCTCTGGCCAAAAGGGCACTTCTGGAAAGTGCACCGACTCTTATATGCATTTAGTTGGCTTGAATTTAGTCATGTGACCATACTAGCAAGGGATGCTGGGAAATGTAGTTCTCATTCCAGCATTTGGAGGTTCTAGTACTGTTTTTTTTTTAAAAAATGGAGGGAAATGACAGAGGTACAATTGGCAATCATCAATCACATCATTCATTTCCTGACAACTTTCAGAAACAGTACTGTTATTAAATACCGTTCACAGATCAGGTAACTGACATGCAAAATTTTGCATGAAACTCCCAGATCAAAATCACGCTTGTCTTCCAAGTTACTTAATAAACATTCATGACATTCTACCTTGTATTAATGTTGGATGTTTAACAATCAGCCACAAGAGACAACGAACTCTTCTCCTAAGGAGAAGAGTTAAACATCGAATCCATCCCTGGTCCCTAAACCAAGCCTCGCATAAAGAAAATACTCAGTAAATAAATGTTTGTCATGTTAGATCAAATGCAGGGTTCCCCCCCTCTTTGCTATATCCTTGCCATCCTCATGATCAAAAACCTATTAATTAGCCAATAGCTCGTAGCAAAGTCCAGAAAGTTTGGGAGAACTTCATGAGAAAAGAATTACGTTCATCTATCTCTCCACTGCTGAAATAGAGACAGACTCTGCTCTCTTGAAGGAAGAGCTCTCTGCAGGCTTTCTGTAGGAGCAATGGATTTTTGCCTCCCCAGGGCTGCACCCAAGACTAGGAAAGTGCAGCTCAGCATGCTTCCCGGGGGCCCACCACCCCCAGGAGCTGACGAAGCTAAGCAGTTCAGGCAGAGTTCATCTGAAGTGACTCCCTCATCACCCCTCTCCCAGCCCATTCTTTGCAGCACTTGCAATTTCTCTGCTCCGGGGGTCAAGTCTCCAGTGTGCCCTCCCTGAGTAATTGTGAAATTATTATGGTTGGTGATTTTAATTTAAATTGGATGGAGAAATGTCATACTGCGGTCGACTCATTTGCTATGGATTTTCACTTAACCAAATTGATTAGTCAACCAACTAGACTTAACTTGAGAGTTGTAATCATTCATTATTAGATCTCATTTTTCCCCACGCACCCAGATGATGTCAAGAAATTAAAACTGCTGCAAAAATCTTCAGCTATATCTTCTCAATAAGGGAGCCGGGAGGTCTCCCTGAAAAGCCTCTGAGCTGGGAGAGACTGGAAATCTGTGGCAAACCATACTGGCCAACATTCCAGGTAAAATGCTACCTCTGAAGAATAAGCAAAAGAAATAGTAGAAGTTCCTCAGGAGGAAACCTTCCTGCTTCCTGTGGAAAACTTCTACTCACCCTTCCAGACCCTCTCAAGCATTGCCTCTTCTTTGAAGCTTGTTAGAACTTCCTAGGAGAGTGATTTCCCTCCTGTCCATTTCTACTGTAGGAACCGGTACATGTTTATCTAATGATTATTCAAATCATAATCTTTTTCATTTTTAAATCATAAGCCAGGGCTAGGTTCCATACATGGTAAATGTTTATAAATGGATTGGGTGGGTGACAAAGTCACCCACAGAGCAACTCCTGTATTTGGAGGCTGGGGTGAGATCTACAGGCAAAGCAAAATTCATTGTGGGTTCTTAAAACTGCAAGAGACAGACAGACAGACAGAGACAGAGAAGAGACACAGGGAGAGATGGAGAGAGACGATATTCTACTGCCACTTCTGTAAGTCACGCCTCGAGGTTGGGAAGACATCACGCTGAGTGTTGCATGACCTGCTTGAATTGCCTGTCTGAAAGGCTAACGTGATCACTGATTGTTTCTGAAAGGAAACATCCAGAAAAAAAAAGTGATCATCTCTCTGGTTCTGCCCTGGCCATGCTAACCCTGGAACTTCCATTTCGAGAGGCAGTACTGATGGAAATCTGAACAAAAGAGTCCCCAGGTAGGGACTCAGAAGAAACCTGCAGTTTCCTGCCTCCTGTTGTCACCATCTTGAAATTCTCCACTATTATGGAACAAAGGGATTTGCATTCTATACTGGGAAGCACCAACTGATGCAGTGTTCTTGCAGATGGTAGAGGGTTGTAAGAAATGGTTAAGTCTGCCAGGCATTGGTGGCTCATACCTGTAATCCTAGCTACTCAGGAGGCTGAGATCTGAGGATCATGGTTCAAAGCCAGACAGGGACAGGAAAGTCCGTGAGACTCTTATCTCCAATAAACCACCAGAAAACAGGAAGTGGCGCTGTGGCTCAAGTGGTAGAATGCTCACTTTGAGCTGAAGAGCTCAGGGACAGCGCTCAGGCCTAGAGTTCAAGACCCACGACCAACCAAAAAAAAAAAAAGAAGAAAAAGAAATGGCTAAATAGCTAGGATGGGGCCTGGAGACCAAAACCCTGGGCATCAATCAGCAACTTAACTATTTTAAAATGCAGGAAAAGAATGAGGCTTGCTTCTGCATGGACCCCAAGACAGGATTCTAGAGGCTCATTCGGGCTTGGCATCCATGCTGGCAGGCAAGGGGCTGGAGGAAGCACTTTGCAATGATTACAAGTATTTCAAAAAGGCTGTGGTGTGGGAGAGGCAGAGGTACAGCTTCAGATGAACTTCCAATGAAGGATGAACAATCTTCCAGGATTTGGATGATGCTATCTTAGTCTTTTTGTCCTACTACACAGAATCCTACCAACAGAATGGCTTCTAATGAAGGGAAAATTACTGGCTTGCAGTTTGGAAGGCTGGGAAGCCCAATATCAAGGTGCTAGCACCTAGGCTTCTGGTTGTTTCCTACCCTGGTAGAAGGTAGGGTGAGGCAAAAGAAGATGAATGCATTCCTGCCACCGGGCATTAGCGTGTTCATGATGGTTAGTGTTCCTGGTCTAGGGCTTTAGCCCATTCATAAGGATGGAGCATATGGTCCAAGCCTCTCATAAAGGCCCAACTCCACAACAGGGAACAAGCACTCAAACATTCAAAGCAGTTACCATACCAAAGCAACTCCTTTTATTTTTTTTCTTATTTTTTAAATTGACAAATAAAATACATGATCAGTTCCTAGAATCTATAGTCACCTTACTATGCCATAGAACACCGGAGTGCGTTCCTCCTAAGGCACCCCTAAGACTTCCTCCATGTCACTCGACCCTTCTCTATCTCCTCTCCCCCTTCTCCTTGCTAACCTATAGCACCTACCCTCTTCTTCCATGAAACAGCTGTCACAGGTGAGTATGAGCACCCAGTACCTGTCTTTCAGGGCCTGGTTTATTCCACTTAACATGTTCCTCCAGTTCTGCCTGTATAACCACTAATGGCAGATTTCATTCTTTTTATGGATGACCAATATTCCACTGTGTGTACCACATTTTTCTAAATCCATCCATCCATGGACAGATACTTCGATTCATTCCATATCTTGGCTATTTTTTGACACTACAGAAGAGGCAAGTAGCAGGGTGCTGGTAGCTTGCACCTATAATCTTAGCTACTCAGGAGGCTGAGATCTGAGGATGGAGGTTCAAAGCCAGCCAGGCAGAAAAGTCTATGAAACTCTTATCTCCAGTGAACCAGCAAAAAAAAAAAAAGCCAGAAGGGGAGCTGTGATTCAAGTGGTAGAGCACTGTCTTCACAAAACAACCAAGTAAGAGCAGGAGGCCTTGATTCACACACACACACCAGACAAACAAGCAAAAACAGAAGAGGCAGGACAAAGGGACTGGACAGGGGTGGCGGGAATGAGAATGCGCAGTCTGGGATAAGCAATGTATGGCTCTGTCCCTTGATTTGTCACAGGTGAAGCCAGGTGTGAAAAGTAACAGCTCCATTGTGATGGTCTCTAAGCCCTGCCCAGCAGTGTCTCCTCCTGCTTCCTTTAGAGCAGGTTTGGCCTCCGGGGACAGTGGTACTGATCAGAGTGTTCTGCTCCTTCCCTGCCAACAATCATCCTCCCCCATCATATCACCCATCCTGGGTGGATCGGATCAAAGGTGGGGCTAGCTGGGAGCTGCTAGAGATGAGTTCTCTCCATGGAGGACTCGAGTCCTCCTCAGTGGCCATGATCCAAAAAGTTCCAGGGAGTTTCAGCACAGGAAAAATAAGTTCCAAGCCAGTCACTTACTTCCTGGCTCCTGGAATCATTTTTCCAGCCCTGCTGTCTGTGCACCCCATGGGAGCCATTCATTAACGAGGGTGAGAAATGCCTAAATTACACCTCTGGTTCATGTCCAACTCATTCAGATGGTAAGAAAGCGAGATAACTCACTCCCGCATCATTTCGATGATTATCATCGAGCCATTTCCCCTTCAGCACAGAATGGCCACTGACCAAAGACCAACACCGAATCCCTCCCCCTCCCACCCCTGCCCTGCCCCCGGCATGACTCTGCAGCCCTCACCCCACCTCACAGCCCCTCCTCTCCAGCCCTCATTTTTGTATCAATGGAACCTGTGTTTCTTCTTCCTTCCCGGGCTCTGGGTCCTATCCATCTCTGCCTTAGTGTAAGATCCGGCCTTTTCCATCACATGCTCTTTGCCCTGAGAAGTCACGATGTCATTCATTGAGGGGGCTGCTGTCTCCCTTTGCCCTGCCCCATGCCCACTTCAGATGAACTCTGAAACCTACCATCTTTGAGGAGAAAGGACAAGGCAAAGAGAGAGAGACAGAGACAGACAGACAGACAGACAGACAGACAGACAGACAGACAGACAGACAGACAGACAGACAAAGAGAGAAAAGGAAACCAAACAAAGGCTTTATTCAAACTCTTGCATGCTAACATTTCCAAAAAGCTTTTAACAGAGACCATCATTTCCCTCCCAGAATCAATGCATTTTAATTCCTACAAAGATATTTGTCTGCCGCTCCCTTGCTTCGCAGTGCGGAGACATGGCTGCACAAAACAAGTCAGCCTTCACATGGAGACAAACGTGCCGCCTTCTCCCTGAAATTACTGGAAGTTCATTTTCAAAAGCCGTCCTGTTTTCTGGGAATCAATGCATATCAACTAAAATCAATAGCTTCTCCGTGCGGATGGGCTGAGACACCAAACCGATCTAGCGTTCCAGTGCATTTGTATCCAAATCTAGACATTCTCAACAAGTCAATGAATTTAAACGTCTGCCAGTTTCTTTTCGCTTAAAACTAATCTGTTTGCTGATAGGACTGTACATTTCCACAGTGCGCAGTAATACACTCTGTGTGTTTACCAGACCCAGTGTACATTAACTCAAATCAAAATATTTCCACTTAACTTAAAATCGAGTTTGTCCCAACTTCAGTAAAGCTCGGGGGAATTAACTCTAGACCTGCTCTCCAAAAGGACCAGCCTCGGCCAATCTCCCTACGGCTCTACAGATGATGGTACAGGCATGAATGACAAACTCAAAAAAAATTAATAAAATTAAAAATAGGACACTTCAGCCCGGCACTGGTGGCTCATGTCTGTAATTATAGCTACTCAGAGGGCTGAGATCAGAGGATCACAGTTCAAAGCCAGCCCGGGCAGTAAAAGTCTGTGAGACTGTTATCTCCAATTAAATACAAAAAGCCAGAAGTGGAGCTGTGGCTCACTGTGGAAGAAGGCTAGCCTTGAGCACAAAAGCTCAGGGACAGCCCAACCCCAGAGTTCAAGCCCCAGGACTGACAGAAAAAAAAAGAAGCTCCAAGATTAGAGGTTTCTCTGGGATTCATTGGATCTACCCCTCTGGTTCCCAAACTCTAAATTGCTCCAGTGCCATTTTCCTCTGTTTCCAGAAACCACCCGTGAGATTTTCTCACTGGCCATTCCTTCCTCTGTGGCATAGTGTCCAACCCAAAGGCTCTTCCCTGCCTTCCACTTAGAGAGCTATGAGACCCAAGGTTTTGTGAAGATAGAAAACGTGAGAAGTTATCCTAGGAGCCTTCTGTCTAGTGGTAGAGGACCCTTGCCCATGTCCAAATGAGCATGCCCAATCTGGAGCAATTACTTGTCCAGATTTTATGCTCAGCATGGCAGGGAGGAAAGGAAAGAATGGACAATGACGCCCTGCAACCTGTTCCCCCAAAATAGTATCCAATAAGTCAGTACTGGAAAGCAACTCTTCATCTTATTAGTCCTGGCCAAGGACTGCAAGGAGGGAAAATGAAGTGCTGGAGAAGCAAGTGACATCTTCTAAGCTTGAGATGGAACAGGAGACAGGGGCAGGGCTTGATATAATCAGAATGTACACCCCCCACTTGCAACCATTTCTGTCTTGTCCAAAGTCAAGGAGGAGTTCCCCATACCCCTATTTTGCAAGTGGAGACACAGGAACTTAACTCACAGGTTGCTCTGTGAATCAGCATGTGTCCTACAGGGGGCGCCTTCGCCAGCGGCGCAGCCCTGATGCTAGGCCAGGACAATCAGCCTGCCCAAGGCTTTCTCCCATCTGCCTCTCAAATGCAAGAGAAGCAGGAAGGCGCTGTCTGGGTTTTGAAGAGAAAGAGAGCCAAGGATGCGGATGGGCATCGGGGAACACTTCCTGGAGAAGGAGGTTCTGGAAGGGAAGGGCTTCCACAGAGGAACAGCTGGTGCAAGTGCGTGGAGGCGGGAGTAAACACCACTGTAGAGGGGAGGAGTAGAAGCCAGGTCAGGCCCAATCGTGGCCTTTTAGTCACAGAAGAGGAGCCTGGATGGGGAATGTGGTCCACAGGACACTCCAAGCCTCCAGACCTCCCTTGATCCAGTAAGTCCTTCTTCCCCACCAGCCCCGGGGTACCAGCAGCTCTGGAGATGCCACGGCTGAGGGAGGCCGGTCCCAGCTCCAGCCTCCAGGCATCACCATGGCGACACCACAGGGCCCGCCCGCCAGCCACACAGAAGGAGCTGCGAGTCTCCCTGACTCACCTGAGGCCTGAGCTAACGAGGAGGTGGCAAAAGCCATTCATTTTCTCACTCCTTCTTGCTTGCGCACTCTCTCTCTCAAAGAGGAGAGGCAATTTACACAAGCAAACAAACCCTGCCCTGCCCCTGGAAGGAAGATGGAAACCCACCTTTCTGTGAGAGAGAGCCCTGGAGCGGGGTTCTCCAAGAGGAAGAGGAAAAGGGGAGGTGGTGGTCTCCGGTGGTCTCTCTCCCAACCACTAGAGGAGTGAGCTCGGAGAAGCATGTGCTTAATGCACATGTCTGTTGACTGCTTCCGCCTTCTGTAAAGCCAACAGCCTCTATAATTGACTACAAGGCCTGTGTGTCCCTGGTCTGGGCAGCCTCAGTGAGGTGTGTTGAAATGTCTTCAGCTGCAGCCTCACTCGATGATTGCACCATGAATGAAGCATCCTGAGACAGCCAGGGCCCAACCAGCCACCCAGAGGGTCCCACCCATGGGAGGAAAGGACAGGAAGGTGGGACTTCCAAACAGGGGAAGGAGACCAGAAGGGATGGAGAAGTCCAGACACTCGGGAAAGGCCAGGCCTGGGGGCCGGCCGGATGGGGAAAGACAGACTGGAATCTGAGTGAGAAAGGGAGGTGCCGGAGCAGCTGCAGCCAGCAAGCAATCTTCACAGATGCTGTGTGTCCTCCTCTGCAGAGGGGTGAGAAGAAGGGGGCCGGGAGGGGTGGCGCCAGGAGAGGGAGCACGCCGCTGCCGGGAGAGGTGAGAAATCCAGCATCTTCAGACCTGCCCACACTGCTGGCTTCTCTGTGGCGCGCAATACCTCATCTCACAGTCATTAGAGAGAACCCGCAGGATGGATGGAAGCCGGACACCCCGAAGGGTGGGAAATGAAGAGATGGGATGCGGGCAGGCAGACGGGGGTCTGAACATCCTCGGAGAGGCCGGCACTAGCCTGGTGAGGCCCCAGCCCCCAACATCCCGCCCTCCCCAGTGCGGCGAATAGACCGGCGCTGCGGTCATTCCAGACGTCCAAGGGACATCTCCCCACACCACCTCCGAACTCAGTTACTCTGACTTCTCCTGTAGCAAATGAGGCTCAACTCCCTTCCAGTCTGGCCCAGTCTCTAACTCATGAACAAGGAGCTGTACACTGGTAAGTGGGCACATAGGGCGGCCCCAAGAATAGTCTTGCTAGAAGCAGCACCTGCTACAAAGAGAAGCTGCCGAGCCTTGCGGAGGGACTGCCTCACTCCTAAGCCAAACTGCTTCCCTAAAAGCTCGTGGCTCATGCCTGTCATCCTAGCTACTCAGGAGGCTGAGACCTGAGGATCAGGGTTCAAAGCCAGCCCAGGCAGGAAAGTCAATGAGACTCTTAACTCTAATTAACCATCAGAAAACCAGAAGTGGCGCTGTTGCTCAAAGTAGGAGAGCACTAGTCTTGGGCCCTGAGTTCAAGCCCCACAACTGACAAAAAATAAAAAGAGCTCCACACAATCTGCACACACACACACACACACACACACACACACACACACACACACACACACATGCACACACACAGAGTCCAGTTTCCTCCCTGGGACCCTGAGCTCCGTGGCAGTCAGAGCCTGGGGGGTCTGTATTCCGGAGACTCTGATTTCCCAGGTGCTTGTTCAAATCAGTGAGGGTCTGGGGTAGCAGAGTCTAACCACCTGGCTCCAGTCACCCTACTGAAAAGCATCCTCAGTGCCTGCACGACTCCTGCTCATTTCTGCCCACAACTGGGTTCATTAAGTACAAAAGGAAGAATCGGCCTCACACAAGTGCCTGAGACCAAACCCGTCCATCCAGGTAGACCTAATGCCTACGGCAACTTTGCACTCATGGTGGGCACCACAAGCTCATGACAGATGCAATCTCTGCCCATGTACTCTCCAGCTGGGCTGTGGAGTCAGGGGCCAGGGCATTCATGTTTCTGGCTGCCTGGATGGGGCCCTTGAGGGCTACCTGGGGGGCTGGGAGCGTGCCTGGCTGCGGTGAGCACTCTTGGCTCGGCTGGGCTAAAGGGACATTATTTATAACATGCTTATCACATGCCATGCTCACTGTGGCTGTAGAACCATTTGATGTCGTCCGGAAGGAGAAAAAAAAGAAGAAGAAGAAAAAGCAGAAAGGTGGGAGGGAAGAGGAAAAGGCAAGAAAAACAAAAGGAGTTTCATATCAGGACTTCAAAAAGCCAAGTGTTTGAAAAGATCTTTGCTAAGGTTCTGACCTACTTTGCATGCGGATGAGCCATCCCCCTCCTTCTCAAAGAAAGAAATCCCCCCCCACCCCCCACCCCCAGCACAAAGTGGCCTCGGCTCTATTCAGGAGAGGCGGGCCGCTCCGCAGAAAGGGAGTTTCGTGCTGTAATCAGAGGCCATTTAGGAGCCATGATGTGGGTAATTATGTGAGATTTCAGCTTTTCTCCTTCCAGGGCCCTGCACGGCCCTTGGAAAATGAGGCTGACAGAACGAGTCAGCCAGGGCCGAAAGAGCCTGCCATGCGGTGGGGTGGCAGCTCTGCACCCTGAAGGAATTGCACGAGGGGAGGGGAGGGGAGGGGTCCACGCAGACCCAGCCCAGCCCAGGCCGGGCTCAGTCACAGGGCTGCCTCCACCTTGGTTCTCTAGCATGAGCTGGGAAGAGCCATACTGTGCTGTTCACAGGTTCCTTGGGCCCGCCAGTGCTGTGAGAGGCTGCAGTGCCCCATGAGTTTTCCATAACGAAGTCAAACCAGGGGCCATGCCACAGCCAGAAAAGGCAGAGCTGGGGGGGGGGGGGGAGGGTGGCCGAGTCTGAAATCAAAAGGACCGTTGAGTTTTGAAAGGGGCACAGGGGAGAGCAAAGGAGCATTCTTCGGAAAGTAGACGGGACGGTGGCCAATCCGTCCACTCCAACACTTCACCCGATGGCTTTACAACACCCCAGGCTAGCAAACTCAGCCCTCTGAATTTGGCTTCTCACAGCCAAGGGGTGCCGGGGTGGGGTGTGTTGGGGGCGTGGTGGGGGTAGCTTTTAGGATTACCAACAGCTTAGAAACGTGAAGCCAAGTGGCTAGCACATGGAGGCTGAGGGAGGAGGCTGGAGAATTCAAGGCCAGCCTGGGCTACACAGTGAGATCCTATTGGGGGAAGGGAGGAGGAAAAAATGAGATGAGTTAGGGAAGAAATCAGGAGGAACTTGGTCTTGCTATACGTAAGGAGGGAGAGCCAGGCTGGTCTAGAACTCATGGCCTTCCAGCCTGGCTCCGTGTATTTCTACCCTCATTTTGCAGATGGACAGCCGAGGTTCTGAGTGAGAACATCTTTGACAGACAGACCTACAGCTGGCCCCCCAGGGGCTGTATCTGGATGAACAGTCTGAGTTCCTGGTGGATTGGTGGTGACCTCTAGTTCTTGGCTTCCACTGAACCACCGTGGGCACCATGTTCCCCCTCAGGCTCCACCCTCGGGTCAGCACCGGGGGTGCCTCACCTGCCCACCCCGGCACCGCGTGCACCCATCGGCTCTGGAAATAGACTCGGAGGACGCAGGCCAGCCCTTCCCATCTCGGTCATAAATGCGGGCACGGCAAGGTAGGTCAATCGCTTTGGAAAAATCGAATCGTTCTGTGAATTCCAAACAAAGACGAAATTAACTGTGGATTATCCTCTGGCTTTCGGTCATACCCTGGCCTCCAAACACAGTTGTCAAAACTGGCAAAGGGGGCTGGGGAGGATCCCTGGCCAGGAGCGCTCTCAAGCACCCCCTCAAGGCTGGAGGATGGCCTCCTCCCCCACCCCCAGGGAGGTGTGGAGGGGACCACGGCTCAAGAGTGAGGGGGGGGCTCCCTTCGCTTCTCATCTCCCCGGGTAACTGACCTCATCTGGGACAGGAGGCCAGAACTCTACAGTCCCCACCCTCCCTGACTCACACAGGCCCAGTGTCCCCCAAACAAGCTCAGGGTGACTGAACCAGAGTGGCTGTTGAAGCTAAGAGGTACACACACACACACACACACACACACACACACACACACACACACACACACACACACACAGAGGAATCCCAATGCAGAGTTTCTTCAAGGAATTAGCATATAAAAAACCCTTACATATTCCGCACTAAGACATCTGCAGAAGAACTTGAGAGTCAGCATTGTTGATAACAAGAAGCAGTGGAGGCTCACAAAATACCAATGGATGCGGCCATCTTGAGAGGCGGGGCGGCCTGGGACGCGGACACCTGTGGACTACTAAGTGACCCCGTGACAGGATAGAGAGAGGCAACAGACACTCGCGTGAAGCGACTCCAAGACACCTTCCGGACAAAAGTCAATGTGGGACTTCTCAACGATTCCCAAAGAATTCCTCACTTTGTTTTACATTATTCAAAACAAAACAGAACCTAGCATCGATTAGTTGCGCCAGGGGATTTCACTGGGACGTGTCCCAAGGGGCGGGCAATGTACCTGGATCACACTGGGCAGCTCTGTCACTCTCTCACCCCCCACCCCCTCCCAACCAGTCTCAGCAAGCTCTGGGGCAGGATGTCAAGTGTTTGCACCACATTCACCCCTTGGCCTTCTCTGCGCAGCCTCCTGCTCCCACCAGCGTCCCCATCGCAGGCCAGACTTGTCTGACATTCCTCCTCATCGTTCTTTTTAGCGTATGCTAATTGTCCAGAGGGGTTTCCCTGTGGTATTGCACACACACGTGTCCGGTACATTAGCCAGATTGACCCTCATTCCTCTCACTTTCCCCATCCCGCCATCCCATTATTCAACAGCTTCCGATGACTTTTGCTTCACCGTCTCCATTCGCAGGGCCGTGGATTTTCGTCTTGTTCCCCCTCTAAGACTTTCCCCCATTCCTCACACGGCCCCACCATTACAAACACATTCCATATGCACATACGTTCGTGATCACATGTGTGTTTACATGCCTGCTTTTGGGTTTTTAGGTCTGGCATCCACATATGAGAGAAAATCCCCCCCCACACACACACAAACACACCATCTCCGTCGTATCTCACAGTAAGTATGTCTGTGGCGTCGATGGTTCCATTTATAAGTGAGAAATAACAGCCCGCAGTCACACAGGGAGAAGGGCGAAAGCAAACTCCAGGAGGACCGCTGTCCCGGCTCCTGACTCCTTCCCTTCCCACCCCGGGGCCTGGCCTCAGACACGGCTGCCTCCGATCACGACCACCGATGCCACGGCCAGGCTCAGACACGCTGCTGTCTACAACGCCAGAGGGGCCAAACCACAAGACGCCCTTCAGGAAGGACACTCATTTTCCCTGAAGGAAACGACGCCATAGTCTAGGCTCTCGGATCCTGCTCAATTACAGCAGAGGGGTGTGGACTCCACGGTGGTCAGGCCCCGTGCGCCAGGCCATGCAGCCAGGCAGAGGCTGGCTGAGACGCCAGAAGCGCACCTCTCTAGCTCTTGTCTCTCCCCTGGCCGAGCTGGGCGTAGTCACACAGGAGGGCATAGTGGAATCTACAGTGGGGGGGGGGGGATCCTGTACTCTTCCTCCTTCTCACTGCACCTGTGTCTGGCAGAGATGTGCGAAGGATTCTCAGCAGGAAGATTTCGCTCTGCCTGGAACTCGCCTCTGCCCGGGCGGGTCTGCTGTGCGGGAGATGGGGGCGGAGGAAGGACAGTCACATCTGAAGGGGACGGCCACATCTGTTTCTCCAGCTGGGTCATCCACGGGTGAGGCTGGAGCTTGGGATCCCCACAATGGTCTGAGTGGTTCCTACTTTATAGGATCCTGAACACAAGGCCCTGAGATCCTCACAAGGGCCCAGCGGGAGTCTGGGAGGCCTGGGCCCAGCCTCAGCTCCCAGCCTCCCCCTGGGCAGCCTGTAACGAGCCACGGGAGAGCTCTGGGTGTCTGTGACCGCCCCTCACTGATGACTCAGTGACTCCTCCCAAGGTCCTCCAGCTCTGCCATGCCCTTCTAGGAGGAAGGGAACAGAAGGTGTAGGAATGTGGGCGTCAGGAGAGATTTGGGGGAGTCACAGAGGGTGCTGTCTGGGATAGCAGCCCGGGGCTTCGCAAGGAGTCTTTCCTTTGATCCTCAAAACAATCTCAGAGATGCTGTAATTATCTCCATTCTATGAATGATGCAACTGAGGCTGCGAGAGATGAAGTAATTGCCTGAGGTCACACAGCTTATAATCAGTACGGTTGCTACTGCCTGGCTTCTCTCCCTGGCCTTCCTTCCCCGCCCACCACACACACATGTGCACGCCCCATGTGTGCCTCTCACACACAGGCAGGCACACAGAATTGCATGTGAGCACGCACGTGCACACACGTATGCACATACGGGTGTGTGTGCAAACCCCACGCACAGCTGCACACAAGTATGCATGCACACACACGTACATACAAACCCACAGGCGCATACGTGTGCACACACACGTATGCACACCAGAGGATGCCAGGAGCCAGAACTTCCCCGCTAGCGGGGTCTGCAGACAGGCGGCGGAGATTGCTGCCCACAGGCGGCCTTCAGAACCAGGCCGGCCTTCCTTCCTACCCCTCCTCAGACAGTAGTGGCCCTAACTTGGGGCCCATTCCTAATTTGAAGAACTCCTATGAGACACAGCTGCTGCTCCTGCAGAGAAAATGCCTCCATTTTCTGTCATGCCACACATGCCTTTCCTGCTTTTTACCCCCCCCCCCCCCCCGCTCCTCCCCTCCCCTCCTCCAGGCTCCTGAGCTGGCCTCCGCGCTGCCTCCTCCCTCCTAAGGCCTCAGCACTGCAGCATTCTTGGGGTTCCCCCTGCACCTTCCCCAGTGCCCCCCTCGGGCTGAGAAGGGCTGCCTCCTTCCTCTTTATCTTCTGGAACATGGCCCGTGCAAGCTGGGCACTGGGACCTAGGAGGTCTGATTGACAGGTGCCCAGAGCTCCCCACAGTGGCACGGTGGGAGGCGGCCCTGGGACTCAGGAGCATGGCTCACGGGCTCCACCACAGGGTCTTCCCTGTTGGCAGCCTGGCAAGGAGAGGGCTGGTGGGAGAATGTGGCCAGCGTGGCCTGCGGACAACAGCAGATGGGCACGCAGCACCCTCCCCCAGGAGGGGAGAGGAGGGGAGAGGAGGGGAGAGGAGGGGAGAGGAGGGGAGAGGAGGGGAGAGGAGGGGAGAGGAGGGGAGAGGAGGGGAGGGGGAGAGAGTCCCTGACAGATCCTATCCCCAGAAGACCATCAGGGAGAGCAGAAGATGACCAAAGCTGTAAAGAAAGCAGGGGGTGAGTGGGTGGGGAGGACGAGGGAGGGAGGGAGGGAGACAATGGAGAAGGAATAACTTGTCTCAGACAGGGGTTCCGGAACAACACAGGGGGATTTTTGTTTTCAAGTGAAAATGTCTGTTGGGGGATTAGAAAAATGGATGCTCCAAGAATGAGGGAAAATGGGGGGCCAGGATCACCTCATGGTGTCCTCAATGCTCAGCCTCCAGAGGAAGGGGCCACTGCTCCCTTCCGCTGACCCTGCTGACCCCCGCTGACCCCTGCCAGGAGCCCGACTTTCCTCTCTACAGCCCCTGGGAAACCCCACCTGTCAGAACTTCACTCTGGGAGGGGCTGTGTGGAGATGGCGCTGGGCCCCAGGGGAGGCCAGGGTCCTCAGCAATGACTAAGGGCAGAAGGGATGTGGGATGAACCCCACAAAGGTGGGTGCAATGGGAGACCTGGGCGGGGGGCCCAGCAGTTGGGGGGGGGGCGGGGAACAAGCAGGGAGTGGACCAGAAGAAGCCACGGGGGCTGAGGCGGGAGGGAGGAGAATCAAGTATTTCGCAGAGCTCAGGGAGGTCATGGTGGGCGGGTGTTTGCTCCAGTCAGCTGACACTGGCTCCCAGCTCTTCCCCGGGGCTCCATGCGCCAGAGGCTGTGGGATCCAAGGGTTGGACGCCAATCTCCACACATGGAAGGGAAGGGGAGGTGGCAGCGCAGGAGGGGCACACAGATGGAGGCTTGAGCCAGATGCATTCCACCTGAGGAGGACATCAGACAGACAGACAGACAGACAGACCCTGGAGGCTGGGTGGGCATGGACAGCCCAGGGCCGCAGGAGACTGCAGCCTCCTTCTGTCTTCATGGAAACTTCCCGATAGTTCCACAGGCCTTACAGCATTCTAGACACCAGGAAGGTGTCTAGAAAATGTCAGCAGCATTTGACTCCCCCACCAGCCTTCTTGGAAGAGTTTCCATAGACTTGACTTTGTGGACAGTCTAAGTGATGTCCCCTCTCTCTCTCTCTCTCTCTCTCTCTCTCTCTCTCTCTCTCTCTCTCTCTCACACACACACACACACACACACACACACACACACACACACCTCTCAGAAGTCCACAGAGGCATTTGTTCAGCCAAGGTCACCCAGGGCAGAATTCTGAAAGGGCCCCTGAGCGGAGGGGGGGGGGAGGGAGAGGAAGGAGGGGGGAGGGAAGAGGAGCCCCGTCTGCAGAGGCCACCCTGTGGGGTCCCCCGAGCCCCTGTGCCCTCTCCCTTGCCTTGCCTTTCCCCAAATCAATCCAGACATCTCCTTAAATCGAAGTCACTCACAATGAAAGGGTGGTAGGGAATTTTGTTTACCAATCCTGGCATCTAATTAAAATTAGCTGATGGTTTCCTCTAGTTGCGTTTTTTTCCTCTCTCCCTCTCTCCCTCTCTTTTTTTTTTTGTTCTGACTATTTTTAAGCCAGAGCTGCTAGATCAGTTCAGCCACTAGTAAGCTGTCAAATCAAATTTTCAAAAGCAAATTGCTTTTATAATTAATTTAATTATTATTACGGCTCCCGGTTTTGTGTTGCCTTTAATGAACACGATCAGGCTCTCCCTCTGCCGTCCCCTTCCCCTTCCCCCCCCCAGCACCCCCACTCCACCCTCAGCCCACTTCCCAAGATCTAGCCCCTACCTCTCTAACCCAAGGTGAGCCAGCACAGGGAGAGGAAGAAAGCAGACAGGACACGTTCGAGTCTCCCCCGCCCCCCCCAGGAGCCACATCGTGGCTCACGTCCCCACCCTCAGAGTGAGTAATTAAAGTTCTGCTCCCTGTTATGGAATAAATGGTACATGTTTTAATTACCCAGGAGCCTCTCCAGGCCTCCTCACACCCCCGCCCAAGTCTGTGAGTCTGTGTGGGTTGGGGGGGGGGAGGTGGGCAGGAGAGAGAGAGAGAGCGAGCTTCTGTGACAGTGACAGCGGTCTGTCACCCAGGGTCTGGCATTCACTGGGGATCTGACAGTTACTAAGGAAACTGGATGGGGGAGAGGAAGGGAGAGAGGAAGTTAGATCCAATTTTGGGTAAGAAGTGCGAGACATAAGGATTTTGGCCTCTCTGTGCACCCTAGCCGAAGTGAAAGCTTTGGGGGCCGGGCAGGGGGTGGGGGATGGGGGATGGAAGAGGCCACCCCCTTCTACCCACCCCCCCTCCCCAGGAGCCCAGGCAGGAGAGGGGCTCAGATCCTAGGCTGACCAGGGCAGTGTGCGTGCGTGCATGTGTGCGTGCGTGCGTGCATACGCACTCACAGCTCACATCTGCCGGGTGTTCACCCTGCTCTGTTTGGGAAGTGTTCTCCCTCCCGCCCCTCTCCCTTTTGTGTTCCTTCTTCCTCAGTTGCAATTCATCTCATTTCCATCCTTTCCCTTTTTTGGATGTTGTTTTGGGGGGTGGTTTTTTTTTTCTCTGCAATTTTGTCTTTTCCTTTCCCTCTCTCTCTCTCTCTCTCTCTCTCTCTCTCTCTCTCTCTCTCTCTCTCTCTCTCTCTCTCTCTCTCTCTCTCTGTCTCTCTCTGTCTCTCTCTCTGTCTCTCCTCCCTCCCTCCCTCCTCATCTCTGCTCCTTTCCCCCTGCAAACCCCCCCTCCCTTCCCAAATATACACCATCTTTTTCCCCCCCTGGGTGTTACAACTCCTCACTCCCAGTCCTTCCTGCTGCCTCATTTCCTTCCCCTGTCTCTTGAGAGCTCCGGTTCAGACTTGTCCCTGGGCAACCACAGCACCACAGACCCTAGGGACCATGTGAGCCCTGGTACCCAGCTGTGACTTCCAGACTAGCCTGGCCTTCCTGCCCACAGAGCAGGGAGCAAGTGGGTGTGCCATGCATCTCTGGGCGAGTATAGGGCTACTGTGGGATGCCATGGGGATGGAGGAACAGCATCCCTGGCACCTGTAAGCCATCCTTGTTGCTGGGACAGGAGCCAAATGTATAGCAGAGGCTGCAGGAGGAAGGAGGGCCAGGGCAGGCCTGGAGTCAGTCCATACAAAGGGGTGCTGGGCCAGATGAGGGAGGGAGGGCTTATTTCTAGACCTCTTGACCTTTTCAGAGGATGCAGAAGATCCCACAGGAGGAGGCCCAGGCCGGGCTGGTGATGGGGCGAGAGACACTGCGTACCACGCAGGGATCCCAGGAGGCCTCGGGCTCTGGGGGAGAACTTGTTCTGCCTAAGACACTCTTCAGTACCTGCCAGGGGGTGGACGAGGCTGGCAGCTACTTGGGAAACATGTTCCCAGAAGGTCTAGGTGAAAGAGGGGGGTCAAGTGAGTCACCATAACCAGGCCTTCACCACACCCCCAAACCAGGGCCAGCTGGCTATGAGATTCCTTTCCTTCCAGAAGCAAAGACATCATGTCACCGTCGAAGATGATCTCAGAACCCTTCTACAGCAATGGCTCGGCACCCAACCCAGCCAGAAAGCCCCACCGACGGCCCCAGGGAAGCAAGGCTGCCTGCCCTCCTCCAGGGGGCGCTCCCTGTCCAAACCTCAGCCTAGAGACACTTTCTGGAGACCAAGGTGCCCTTGAAGACAGAATCTCAGCGGGAGCCCAACGCCAATTTCTGGGGTCTCAGCTCTCAACTGTCCGGGGACCTCCTGCTGATTTGGCAGCCTCCCCACCCTCCGGCCATTGCCAGGTAAATGCTCCAGCCGCCGCATCTGTGTAGAGCAAGCCTGCCACCTGGTGGTGCGGCCACCCAACTACTCCTGAGGGTGGTTCTGTCCAGTACTTTGGGCTTCTGCAGTTCAGGTGGCAGCCGACCCGTAGGCACTGCCACCACATCGGGGCAGCGTGGACCCCGTAAGCCCTTCTGAAAGAGCTTGTAGGGGCAGAAAAGCACGTGGGTGGAGACTGAGGGCCGATGCGGGGACAGAGGAGGAAGGCTTGAATGGAGAAGATATGGAAGCAGCAGTCTGGAGCAGTGGAAGAGGCTAGAGCCTGGATTCCACTCTCAGGCCCACCACTGCCCACATATGGGGCAAAGACAGACAGACAGACAGAGAGAAAGAGACAGGCAGGAAGTAGCCCTACTCTCAAGGAGCTCAGGGGCTATAACCAAGATAGACCAAGGATAGTGGATGGATGGATGGATGGATGGATGGGAGGCAGGAGGTCAAGAAAAGGCCCTTGGGATCACCAAGAGTTTCATAGGACCAGGGCACTTTTGCCTTCACGAGCCTCTTTCTACACACACACACACACACACACACACACACACACACACACACACACACACACACACCATTCAAATTATGTTTGGTGGATGCTTTGATTCGCATTATATGTCAGAGCACTTCCTCTCATGTAAAAGCTCTTTGTAACATTTCTAGCTTTAGAGGAAATTAAAACCGCAACACGTGCCTACAGTGTCTCTGTGGATACACCGTGGACACAAATCCGACTGCAGATGAGGAGACCGGGGTCTAGAAAGGAGCAGAGTCCATCAGCATCACAGTCCCGGTGGCCGGGAGCTGGCGGAGAACAGGAACAGGTCTTCAGACTCCCGTGATGTAGTTAACCCTTTGAAGAGGCAGAAGCTCCTTGCCGTGTGCAAACACAGGCCCTAAGCTCTCTCTCCCCACGCCAGAACGTTTGCCTATGGCTTGGAAATCTTGATCCATCTCTCCCTGCTCCCAGGCAGAGGCCTTCCCTCCTCCCGCCCCGGCCCTACAGCCAAGTCACACCACCGCGGCACCTCTTTGGCCTGCTGTCTTATTAATTCCTAATTTCCAATTTGCAAGAAGAGAGGGCCTTAAACCTCCATCTCACCAGCCCAGCAATCACACAGATGATCCAAGTATCTCTGGACAGCCTTTAATTTATTTCCCAGCGCACGCGGGCACTGCCGAGAGACTTGATGGCACCAGCTTAAACATAATAAATTACTCAAGTACCAAAGATTAGTTAATAAAGCTCCAGGCTCCCTCCCAGCCCTGCTGACTTGGTCTGTGACACCAACGATTTTTTGAAGCTGCCTAAACAGAGGGGTGGGGGGCTCCCAAGGCCCCTCAGCTGCGCGGACCCCTTAGGACACGTGATTCTAGATAGAAGATGGGAGAAGGGTGGGGGCCCCAGAAAAGCCCAGGGCAGAACTGGGACTCTGAGACTAGAAGGAACCACATTCCAGGCTAGCCTGGGTAGAGAGACGCCATCCCCACAGAGCAAGTCGGGTTCCCTGGCAGACGCTTGGCATTCCAGCAACAGTGGGAAAACTAGATAGAGTAGGAAGATCACAGTCTAGACACATACCTGGGCAGGAAGTGAAACTCTATCCTCAACATAACCAGTGGAAAACAAGGCTGGTAGCATAGCTCAGTAGTAAAGTGCCAGTCTAGCAAGCATGAGGCCCTGAGTTCAAACCTGAGTAATGCCAAGGCAAGAAGGTGGGGAAGGGAGGGAGAGTGGGAGGGAAGGAAGGAAGGAAGGAAGGAAGGAAGGAAGGAAGGAAGGAAGGAAGGAAGGAAGGAAGGAAGGAAGGAAGGAAGGTAGGAAGGAAGGAAGGAAGGAAGGCAGGAAGGAAGGAAGGAAGGAAGGGAGGGAGGGAGGGAGGGAGGGAGGAAAGGAAGGGGAGGGGAGGGAAGGGAAGGGAAGGGAAGGGAAGGGAAGGGAAGGGAAAGGAAAGGAAAGGAAGGGAAGGGAAGGTCCACAAAGTGCTAGGTGTTGGGCTATCTAGGAACCTGTCTTGATGAAGACTCCCCCACCCCCACCCCCACAGCCCTAGTTCATGTGTCCTGAATCTAATAATCTCTTCTCAGTATCCTCTCCACCTCTCTTTGGTTACATCTGACACCCAGACTCCCAGTGCCTTGAACACCTCCAGGGTACACACATGGCTTAGATCGGGGTCAGACCCAGGAGCCTGGAGCCAGACTTCTTCCCCAACTCTCCACGCAGCACAGTGGTCCTGAGGATAAAGAAACTGTCACCCGGTCAGCTTTGCTCCCGGGCCAGAGTATAACTCACTGAGGCCAGCGACAAAAGCCCCTTCAGCCTCTCTAACCCTCTCCTTCCGGCACGTTCACAGGTGCGTGCTTATGCAGAGAGCCTTCCTTCACACAATAGACAGTTGCTGAACATGGTGTAAATTGAATCACATTATAAACACACTGGGGGAATTTTAACAGGAATCCTTTTATAATCCCCTAATTTATCATTAGTGTAAGCCCAGGTTTTGAAAGAACAAGTCTGTTTGATGTGAGCAAAACCCACATGTACACACACTACACACACTCCCAGGGAGTGCCAGGCACAGATTCATCTTAATAAGAACTTTCCAGGCGTAAGGCCGGCAAAAAGAAGCACCAAGGTTTAACGCAAAGAGCGTTGCTGCCTTTCCAGAAAAGGAGAAACGAGAGCCTGGAAAGAAGCAATGCTTTCACTGCTGTTGTCTATTTTCATTGCAAAGATGGGCTCCGGATTCTTCCAGAACTGTCCAGCAGGGGAGAGGGAGGAAGAAATGGAGGGACGAGAGATGATATAGGGACTGTACTTGGGAGATACTGGGTTTCCCATCAGAGCCTACAGATACAGCGCATGCCATGAGGAGGGCAGTGGACACCCTTCTCGCAGCATCCTCTGGCTTCTGTGTGAAGGTGGCCATGTGTCACCTGCCAGAGGGACCCGGCCATCCCCAAGCCCCGTCCCCAGCCCTTCCCCACAATACCCGCCTGTGGAACACACAGCCTTCTTCCTATTATTAATAAACCACGCACAGAAACTAGACCGGATTCACGAGCCTCTTGTATTTTTTTAAATGATCCCCTTTACATGACTGGTACCCCAGTGCGCCCTTGAGTAAGAAAGGGTGTGTGTATAGCCGTGCCCCTGGGATCCTCCAGACCCGCAACCCATCTTATCCCTGCCTCTAAACAGTGTAAATTTAAAAAGCCATCTGTCTTGAAAAAGCAAGGCAAAGAATTGTAGAAATCACACGGCACGGATATCCTTATACACTAAGAAGTGGTCTTGCCCTGTTATTTATCCCTGCCATCCTCATCACGGCTTGAGGAGGGACAGGGCCTTGGTTGGAAATCCAGAGCTGGGGAGTCTCCTCCACCCACCCGGACGCCACCGACGGCACAAGGCCAAGTCACAGCTGACCATGGACAACCCGGCTAGCGGCTGCTGCTTCTTGTGTGGCCTTGAGGTCAGCTAAGCCCTCCCTCCTCAACCTGGCCAGCCAGGTGGACTCAATCTCAGCCAAGAAGAGCTTAGGATCACCTCCCTTGAGATCCCCACAGCTTGTGGTCCTGTCTTGGTTCTTATCCTCCATGCCTTTCCTCTTCCCTCTGTCACCTTCTCCACCAGCTGGGACCCAGAGCCTAGGCCCTCGGTGGAGCTTCGGCAAACCACCAGGGCGGCCGGTTTGACCAAGGTGCTGTAAGTATACAACCTCGGGGGAGGGCTGTGTGGAGGCCCGCCCTTTGCAAGTCTCCCTGGCTCTCTCTCCCCTCACTCCTCCCCCCTTCTGAGAAAGAAGCCCTCACTTTCCCTTATTCTATTCAACAATGTCTCCAACACCTAGGGTCTTGTACAATCCCAGCTTCTCTCCATCCAAAGCAAATGTCCCTCAAGTGGACACCACTAGGAGCGAGCTGATTTCCAGCCCTGTGAGGGGAGGGACAGGGTCTTAAATACTGCAGAGATCCACTGTCACTAGCCCCGAGCTCAGCGAAATAACAACTGTACTTGTAGTTGATTCCCACTAGTTAGGGTCCAGGAAGTCACCGCTATACACATTGAATGAGCAGAGACTGAGCCACTGCTCAGAGGGTTGGGGATGGGGCGGGGAGGGAGAAGAGTCACATTCCCCACGGTTCAGTCACATTCTCAGCACCTGATCAATACATAACCTTGTTTTGTGGGTGTATCTATTTACAGACACCTTCTTTAGTAAATAGGGTCCATCTGTGAACATGGAGTTCAAGGTCAACAGCACGTAACCCGTGCCTGAATGGAACTTATCTAACACACCTATTTTCCCCACAAGACAGAAATGCCAAGCAGCGCTTCAGTGCTTTGCCCGATCTCACCGTCAATAGCAATATCACCAACCAAAAGCACAACATGAAAGGCAGGGGGGAAAAAAAGTGGCATTAAATAAACCACACAAGAAAAACACTTTTTTTTTTTTTAGTGGAAGAACTAACTAAGAAGACAAGAGGCCACCCTGTTCAACCTCAGCCGGGAAATGCGTGCACAGAAAACTCAGAATTATCACCAGCGTGCCTGTGTATGCAACGGCTGTGTTATGTGCCTGGGGGGGGGGGGGAGGGGGCTGTAAGTTTGAGCAAAGAGGCAAATCTGCAAACACGACTCCAGGACTGATCAAGATCAATGACACTTGAATGTCACGGAGTACGATTCAGCAACCAAAAGGAATGAGATACGGGTACACGCACAAGGCTGGACGGATCCCACGGGAGTGAGAGTTGCTCATCGGGGAGCTGACCCACTGTAGAATCACATTTATATCCCACGCTGGGAAAGACAAACGGACAGCGATGGAGAAGGATCGAAGGCCGCCAGGGGAAAGAGGAGCAGCGGGGAGGAGAAGCGAGAATAAAGGGCCAGGAAATTCTGGGAGACCAGAGACTACTGTGCAACACGAATGTGTATATGCTAACATTCCTGAGGATCCTATGTCGGTCACGTGGTACGACCACACTGCACACGCATGCATACATGCCGTAGGGATGGATACGCAGACACGTGACCTACCTGCTCCAACCAGGACAGCTCTGCTGCGTGGAACAGGACCTGACCGGACTGTAGCCACTTGAGGCCTTCCTGTCTTTCTAGTGTGGCCTTGTCCCAGGCCACCGTGCCTGGGTGATAGCCTCCCGCCAAAGGCACCCACACAGTCCCCAGGCGCCTGCCTACTTCCTGCTCATTTCTTCCTCTGTGAGGGGACCCCCCTCCCCCCCGCAGGAGCTCAGGACATTGGCTCTATACCAACATGCAGCAATCCCCCCTTAGAAGTTAGTGTTGCCCCTAGCAACAAGCTCAAGCTCTCTCTTCCCCTCTCTCTCTCTCTCTCTCTCTCTCTCTCTCTCCCTCTCTCTCTCTCTCTCTCTCTCTCCCTCTCCCCCCTGCTTTGAATACAGACTGCCATAGGAAGGCTGCTCCTCCGAACTGATTTCTAAAAGCTCTCTCTCTATCACAATGCGAACAAAACACTTTTCAACAGAAAATTTAACAAGACTCTTCACCCCCTCCCCCCCGTCTTTTTAAACAAAGATCCAAGGCATTCTTATCATATTCTGACTGCGTTGTTTTGCTGAGTGGCTGGAGGGAAAGTCTCTGTACTCTGCAAAAGAAGAGAGCCCGGAATGATAGTTGGCAGATCAGAAAACGCTTACCTGTTCTGAGAAATCTGTGTGAGGTAAAATTGAGATAATGTGACATATCTGTTAAACCTCCCGTGCAGGGAAGAGAGGAGGGGGGACGCAACCATGTGGCCGCTCTGACCCCGCTGATCACAGGCCTCGCCCCTGCAGCCTGTGTGCAGAGACAGCGCAGATCCCCGGATGAGCCCCAGTCTGGACATCACTGAGCCATGAGGATTCTGCCTGAAGGACTCTCTAGTTGCCCATGATCTCAACTTCTTCCTCTTCTTCCCTCGCTCCAGCCCAGTGATTTAGACAAGCTTAGGACTGATACAAAGTGTGTGTTAAATCGCCAAGGCAGAGCAGCTGCCTGGCCTACCCACAGACACAGGCATCTCTGCTGGCCAAACCGAATCAGAATCACCATCAACCATGCACAGAACTGCCTTTCTCAGGGCTAGGGAGAGGTAGAATAGAGCCATACTCCGGAGGCAACCAGGCTGGAGCCCTAGTCCGCCACCTCTGGGGTGAACTTTCTTGGACCTGAGTATTTCTCACCCACCAAATGGGGCTGCAACAGTGATTTAAAAAAACACACACACGTGTAAGCTGCAGGGTCAAGAGCCACAAGTAAGCTCATTTCTGTGTTTTGCCGTGGCTGGCTTTCTTATGGTTAACCAGCAAAACTGGGGGGGGGGGGGGGAGGGAAAGGAGGGTGTGAGTTTCTGATAGATCCCACAGGGCACTCATGCCAGTGAGCCTCAGAGATAGAGAGGGTAGAGAAGCCCAGTGTCCAGTCGGACCCGGTCCCACAATCAGGGGAAAGAAAAAAAACAAAACTGGGTCTTTGGGATTATGGCATCGGTATTTTTTTCTTATTATTTTTTCCCCACATCCCAGGAAAAAAAAACTGTCAAACAGTTGTAGAAGGAAGAGTAGATAAAACGGGGGAACAAATGGGACATTTTCCCCAGCTGGGAAGGAGGATGCTGATTGAGTACAATCAATGCCACCAGCCCACTAACGAGAACCAATCAGGCGGGGCGATTAGAGATATTCTTCAAGGCAAAGAAGTCTGACAGCTGCAGAAAAGTTTCTGAGTTTCTAGAGGAGAGAGAAGGCTGGAGAGACAGGCACAGAGAGAGAGAGAGAGAGAGAGAGAGAGAGAGAGAGAGAGAGAGAGAGAGAGAGAGAGAGAGAGGCAGAAAGGGGAGGGGAGGGGAGGAGAGAGGAGGAATCAACAAAGTCTGAGCAGCCACCCAGCCCTTTCTCGAAGTCAAAGCTGGAAGGAGGGTAAAAGCGCTGGGGAAAACCTGATGCGGGATCCATTTTTCTCAGGCACTGATGTTCAGTTACTCCCTCTGATTTCCCTTCTTCTGCTGGATCTCCACTGCTGGCCTTGGGACAGGCCTGGGCAGACCACAGATCACCTATGCAAAGCCCGTAGCTGATTACCAAGCTTCCTTGTATCTGAGATCAGCTTTGGGGCTCACAGAAACACGTAAAGGCAGAGCATTTTTGCCCCATCTTCCTCCCCCATCGGAAGGGTGAGTTTAGTGCGGTTCATTTCCATATAAATCTTGTGGAGATTCGGCTGCTCATACATCTTTCACGTTCATGTTGAATTACATACACTGTCCCCTTTCTGGGACTTCACAGTCTAGTGAGGGAGACAGACCATTTCGGCGATGTGTGGAGAGATGATTCAGTTTAAAAAGTCATTTTGCAAAATCTCAAAAAAAAATAATCAATGATACAGGCAGGAATCATCAGCAGATGTGAGAACCATTGAGTACAAATTGGATGAGGACTAATACATTTACCGTTTCAAAGTGTCTCCCCATAGATTACTAATTAATTACCAAGAAGGAAACGGTAAACTCATAGTACAGGGGCAGACAACATTGGAAGACAATGGGTAAGCCAGGTGATCAAAGTAAACAGAAACAAGACAGGGAAAATTGGCAGCATGGGTTGCTTGATGTAATGCACTTAGAAGGACACCATGTAATTTAAGTAGTTCATCATATCCAAGTTCTCTTCAAGCTTAGAATAAAATAATGAATGCTTCTATCTCTCCTATGGAGGAAAGCTTTATCTCTCATATACATTAAGATTAAGAGTCCTGGGAATCAAAATTCAGATAGCGAGATAGTGTGCAAGATATCATATTGAGTCACAATACAAATTACATCCTCAAATCTGCAGGGCGTTTTTTGTTGAGAGAGTTCTTGGGAAAAAAATATGATTCTAACCATTCGAATGGGAACCTGTAGGGCAAGTCTAGTTCGTCTAACAACTTTTTACCTCTAAATTGGGCAGAGACTACACAATCTGAAGTGTCCTTCTACCCCCTGGTTGAGGTGTTGGGCCCCCTGTGCCTGGACCCATTAAGGCCTGGTAAGGTGGCTTATCGCATGAGGTACTGCTGCTCATTCTCCTCAGAGCTCTCCCTATGCATTCTCTTTCCTCCTAGAATTGTAACAAGATTCAACTCTCAACCCACACCAAAGGCTACACGACCAAATACGAGCTGTGTGGGGGTCACTACACAAAAGAGCTGCCTAACTTTTCTAATGTATACACATAAAAATCTGAGGAATTGTCTAGCTCTTCTCAAGCTCTTCTCTCTCTCTTTCCTCTCTCTCTTTCCCAGCTCTCTCTCTTTCCTAGGCCTTTCCCAGCCACGTGGAGTGCCAACCTTGCCTGGTCCCAGCAGGTCTACTGAATAAACCTACCCCTTACCTGAAAAAAAAAATCTGAGGAATACCTGACACCACAGATATTAGGAATATGAGGTCAACATGGAGGGTATACAAGGTTGACTCTGGCTGAACACCCTACAGTGGGCCAACCAAGCAGAGTCTGGAGTCCAGTTTCCCTGGAAGGGCCGGGAAGGGCTCTCTGGCAGCTAGTTTGGTTGATTGGCTGAAAAATGGACCCAAACATGGCCTAACTTCATTAAAGGTGAGCTGCCCACTCTGCACATTGGAGAGGAAGAATCGGAAGGTCGGAGTGGGTTGGAATATTAGGTGGAATTTGTCACCTAACTCCTATCCACTCCAGAAGTATTCATCAACTGTAAAATAAACAAATGTAGGGAACGAAGTAGTTAGGAGTTCGTTGGCCATGTTTTTTAGTAGTTGGGAAATCACGATGAGAACTGTTCCCATTGGGTGAACATCCTTAAATGCAGTGTATATAATGGGGCCACAGGGGACAGAGAACAGTCTGACCTCAGAGATCCACGGTATTGGCCAGTTGATTACAGTGTTTCTAGAAAAGATAATAGGGAGTGTTGTCTACTAAATTACTACCCGATCTGTAAAAGCCAAAGAGTTCTAGGTATATGGGGAGAAAAGCATGATTTTAATCACCAAATCAGTCGATTGACTTGAGCCAGTTTACAGAACACTCTAAGTGAAAGGGAACCAGGTCCTGTTAAGGAAAGACTTTTGCATACATTGCCCCCAAAAACTGCATAATGTTGATCTTTCTTGGAGCCTTCTCCCAAAGAATCTGTAGCCATTTGCAGAGGTAATTATGCCATTGTAGAAAACACAACATAGTTTTCAGAGACTGTTGGACATGGCTTCTGAACTGACATTAATTTCTACAGAATCAAAATCACTGTAATCAACTAGTCAGAGGAAGATCACAAGGCAGTGAGATAATCCATCACCGTTTAGCTCGAGTCCATTCCAGTGGGTCTGGGAGATTCTCGAATCCACCCTGTCGCTCTTCCCAGCTCTGGAAAGCACCACTATAATAGACATGCTCAGCAAACTGGCAGAACGCCCACATTGGTTCCCCATCTTGTGAAGAGGGGGTTATTATGGTGGAAAAGGTCAAGTGGAAGCTACTAGAACTGCGCCTCCCAATAGGAGCAATGAACCAAGGCTACACAGCATTCCTGGAGGAAGTCCAAGATGAATGCTACAGGGAAGCGAAAGCAACCCCTCTTCCTGACCCACCTTGAGGGTTCTGCTAACACTCTATAGAACAAGACAGATTAGCAAGACAGAAGCACAAGAAATGTATTGAACCAAAGTTTTATGTGGCACGGAAGCCTTCTGAGATGAATGGCTTTCAAAAGCCCAGGGAAAATTGTATATTTCTATGCTAAGTTTCACTGGACAAACAGACAGTGTGACTCAGTGACAGAAGCAGGGAGGCTCAGCAAGGCCCCTCTGTTCATTTTCGGCTTAGCCTCCAGGTGCACAGCCAAGCCCCTCTGGAAGGAGGTACTTATGACCTACATTCAGAGAATTCCTTCAGGGAGAAAGAGAGATGAATATCTGGATCCTGTAGCACCAACACATTTTGGTGTTATCTTCTAAGCCTCCAACAACGGCCCCCATCAAGGACTTGAAGGATACAGGGATGGTGGTCTCCCCTCCCAGATTCCTGCTTCATCTTACCTAAGCAGAAGACAGAGAGATCATGGAGAATGACAGCAGATTCGCATAAACATATATGGAACCAGCGAGGTGCCAAAACTAGAAGGAACTGGGGCAGCAATCTCCAGAAGGCTGAATATATCTATTCTAAATCAACCTCCAATATGTGATGCTCCAGTAACCAGCACCCACGGACCCAGGAATCAGAGTGAGAATTTGAGGGTGCTCCGTTAACCATCATTCCCAGTGACCTCAAGCCGAATGCTGCCTCTCCTCTCCACACCTTTAGGCTCTGCTGATCTCGGGGTTCTATCTCCAAAGTGAGCAACACCTCCACTAGTAGACAAAGCAATGTTTCTGATGAAATGAACAATGATCAGCCAGCCGCTTGGGGCTTCTTGTGTCTCTAACTCAACAGAAAAAGGAGATTCCTCCACCAGCTGGGGTGGCTGGTTTTGGTTGTCCAGTTGAATTTGGGTTGTCCCTACAAATGGAGATATAATAAAGTGGGGAGCAGGAGGGAGGGCAGGGGGAGGTGACAGGAGATCCTGTGGGACCCCCCAGCTCCCCCATATCTGTGATTACAAACTATGGAACACTATCAATTCACTTCAAGTAGGTCTGCTTATGGCACAAACCCTTCAGCAATGGAAGGTTTGGGTCACCTTATCAGGAAGTGCCAAGATCCCCTAAGATGCTCACTGAAGATGGAAAGAGTATGTCGTAGGTGACAGAGAAGGCGGTGTGTCCCTCAGCAGCTCCATTTTCCAAAGGTAATATTAAATATGCAGTTTGAGCAACCGTAACCCAAGGGCCCCTCCATACAGACTGCTCAGAGATGGAAGTTGGGGTGCCCTACCGAGGCCAGGCTCAGGAAGATGAAAATCCAAAATGGCTTAAGAGAAGAAGAAGATGGCAGGTATGGGTCACCGCTTTGGGAGCAGCTGGAAGTTCAGGGGTCCCAGCTCCTCTGTAACTCATGCTCGCAGTCTTTTCAGACTGTGACCAGCCTCTACCTTGAAGACAGACAACTCCGTGTCTGATTGGACTTGGGACCTCTCTCAAGAAAGACAGTGGGCTCTTCCCATAAAAAATGAGGGTGAAAAACTGGTGCACACCTGTAAAAAGCTCACTACTTGAGAGGCAGAGATTGGGAGGATTGTGGTTCAAAGGCAGCTCAGGTCTACAACCCATGTCAACCAATCGTTAGGTATCATGTGCCTGTCATCTTAGTTCCACAGGAAGCCCAAATATAAGCATTAGATCTGGAGGGAGGAGCTGGGGCGGTGGGGAGGGAAGGGAGGGTAGGGGAAAAACAAAGGAGGGAGTAACAATGCTCCATAGGAAATGGACTCCTTACCTTCCTCATGGAACTGTAACCCTTCTGTACAGGGGTTACAATAAAAAATAGTTTTTTAAGGAAACATTCGATCCTATTTGAAAAATAACTAAGGTCAAAAGGGCAGGGAACATGGCTCAAGCAGGAAAGCTCCTGCCTGGCAACCACATGGCCTGGGGTTTAAATTCCAGACACATAAGGGGAAAAAAGGGGGTGGGGTCACACACAGCTAGATGCTTGGGGATGCAGCGCATCCGTCGGTCGCATGCTGCTGTGGCAGAATGCGGGATGGGACATGCAGGAAGACATGTGTGATGGAACTTGGAGTAGGATCAGAAGTGGGGCCTCAAACCTCGGGCTTCTCTCCCTGCATCGTGCTATTTATCTTGAGCGAGCCCCTGTTGGTATAAAAACGTATACACTCTGCCACCCTCGAGGACTAATTTAAACTTGTCCTTAAGCATATATTTTCAAGTAAAGCAGGATAACACAAGGAAGCCAGATCTAAGTGCCAAGAAAATTAATTATACAGTCGTGCGGTGCTACTACAGCTCCTGAAGGAGAAATACTGGCCCACGGAGGGCCAAGTGGTCTGGTCCCACCTGTCCAGGTTGATTGTGAGCGTGACTTCATCAATTTCCACTCTCCTGGAAACAAAGGTTTGGGGAGGGCTTTCCCTTGGATTTGATGCTGGGGTACTATCTGTGGGCCATGCCAGCTCTCACCGAAGAGATCTCAGCGCAAATGAGTCACAGCACAATCGGGATAGAGCATCACTGGTTTCCAGATGAATCCCTCATTCTCTGGCTACTTGGAGGTTGCTCAAATGGCCTGGCACAAAGTGGTCAGGCTGCCATGAAAGAAGACGATTTGTGGTATCAACAACTTGAACTTCTTCTCACCCAGGCTGACTTGTGTAACCCTGTGGCCCGCTGAGTGCTTAATCAAGTACATTCAGTCTCCCTTAGGACCCGAACCCTAGAGGACTGGCCAACAACCTGGTAGCAGGTCAGTTACATCAAATCCTTCCATCATGGGAGGGTGATGTGTGTGTGTGTGTGTGTGTGTGTGTGTGTGTGTGTGTGTGTGTGTGTATGTGTGTGTGTGTGTGTGTGTGTGTGTGTGTGTGTGTGTGTGTGTAATGTCCTCAATGAGATGGTGTGTGTTTCAGGTTGTAGATTTAATACCCTTGCTGGCTTCACTATCTGTACGCTTACAGACATCTTATTCACCCTCATGGTGTTACTCACAGCATTGCTTCTAATCAAAGAATTCATTTCTCAGAAGAAGAAGTGTGGCAATGGGCTGAGGCCTGTGGAATTTGCTCTTATTATATCCCTCATCACCCAGAAACAACGGACGGAACATGGAACAGTGGAACGAGCCGCTAATGTCTCAATGTGGCTCCCGTTGGAAGACAGCCCCCTAAAATACAGAGATGCCATTGTACAGAACAGCGCATGTCCTGCTAATCAAGGTGGCTTCTCAAGCCGGAACACACATGTGTGTCCAAATCAAACTATCTGCTCCACATCTGGTTTCCAAGGGATAAAGCCTCCAGCAGGAAAACAAGCAAGCACGCTTCCATTGACTTAGGAACTCAGAATCCTCTGGAACTATGTCATATTCGCTTATACCACTGCATCTACAGATAAAGGAGAGGTATTTCCTATTAGTCCATGAGGAAATAAATGCTATCCCAAGAGGAAATATAGTCTCGATCCCAGAGGATTCCCTAGGGCCATCCCAAGCCAGTTCCATGCCCAGTCATCAACATTAGAAACCACACTAACTGAACGTATACAGTGTAAGGATTCAGACCTCTCAGGAGCCAAGGTCTGGGGTGACCCCACTAAGTAAGAAATGCTGCGGGATACTGGTGTCTCAGGCCTGTAATCATAGCTACTCAACAGGCTGAGATCCGACGGTCAAAGTTCAAAGCCAGCTGGGCAGGAAAATCTGTGAGATTCTTATCTCCAATGAACCACCAGAAAACTGGAAGTGGAGCTGTGGCTCAAAGTGGTAGAGCACTAGCATTGAGCAAAAAGAGCTCAGGGACAGTGCTCAGCCCCTGAGTTCAAGCCCCATGACCAAGAAAAAGTGTTAAAAACAAAGAAATGCTGACCATGTAATACCCTGGATAAGCACAATAAACACACAAAATAGATGGTAGGAAAAGGAAATTATGCATACATATGTGTGTGTGTGTATACATATATACATACTGTCTGAGCAGATATATAACCCAGCATGGCAGCCATGATGCCTACTTTCTTCTTTCTGTGTTACAGAAGTCATCGGGGATAAATTTAGCAATTTACTGTTCAAAGGAGAAATATATATTTGGATGGTAGACCTGTGATCGAGGGCAGAAGAGTTAGTTAATAGGACCCACCAACGCACAGTGTAGCTGTCACCCAGAAATAAGATACCATGAATGTTGAAACCTTGCATCTCCTCTGTTTAGGGGAGGAAAAGGGAGGAGAATGTCTAAGATGTCTTCCTTCTTTTCATGACCAGAGGAGGAGTTCATGGCTATTAAGTTTCCAAAGGGGGAACCCAGGAAACAATCATCTCCTTGGTTTGAACCAGTCCTTCGAAATCCTGTTTCGTGATGTAAGGGTTTCTGCTTTACTACTGGTCCCTGAGTCAGCGAAGTCTCTGCCAGCAGAGGTTACGGGGGAAGACTACAGAGTAGAAAAGTGGAGCAGGAATTTGGTCCTTCCTGTTTGGGTCGTCTGTGAAATCTACACATTTAAAATGTTCAAAATACCTGGCATGGATTCTGTCTCCTGCCTAGATCCTGACTAATGCACATCTTTCAAGCAGGGAACTGAAGTGAGTCAGTGGGGCGAAGGTGTAAGCCACACATTGGAACGTGGTTTTTGCCATGTCCTCCCCAGGAGGTATTACACAAGTCCGAGCACAACACGTCTGCCTCCCACGTTGTACTCTGGCGACCTGTGGACTGCCCGCAGCCTCCCCCACACCTGTGATTTCTGCTTCTGTGTCATCTGCCTCTTCTAGGAGCCTCTTTGGACCAAAAGCAATTGGGTAAAGCTGGAATGAGTGACCTAGGTTAGGACAGGCTTTCTGAACGGACCACCAAGAGTATGTCTCCGTGCTGTTGAAAGGATAGACTTGGAAAGGTTTTTAAACTGAAGCTCCGTTTGGAAACTGCAGTGCGTGAAGGGCTACCTTTGAAAGCCATGGTGGAATTCCTTCCTAACTCCAAAGTTTCCCTTCCCCACGATCCTACATCCTTGTTGAACAGCTGACCCCAAAGCTACCCCGCCTTCCCTTCCTCACCTGACCCTGACAAACCATGCACTTTCTACCACCCAGAAGAGACACGCTCCATCCCTGAAACTAACGCCACCAAGACCAAGCCATTTTTCAGTTTGTAAGACGTGGACAGGGAAGGGAAGACTGAGAACAGGGAAGAAGAAAGCCTGGAAGAAACAGATTTGGATGGTGGAGGGGAGTTGGGGGGCTGTGGAGAAGAAGCCTATCAGAAGGGAAATGAGAGATGATCTCAATGACAACAGGGCCTTTGCATTAATGACAGGATTCAATGAATCCACAGAATGACTGAAGAGAGCTGAAGAGAGAGCCAAGGCTGTCCCAGCCTTCTGCTGGGAGCAGGACACTCTACTTTGCCAGCCACCTGGCTGGCAGCTCTAACAGGAGGAGGAGAACTTTCCCAGGAAAAGCTTGTTCTCAGTCTACTCTAATTTCATTATAAAAGAATGTGACTAGTGAAACTTAAGAAAAGGCTAATTATGGGGGGGTGGGGAATACGGGTATAGCTTAACACTTCCCTTTTATAGAAACCAACCAGGAACAGCAGGAAGAACATTTAAAGGCTGGTCTTTAATGTTTGCCACTGTGATCCCGAACTTCTCATCCATTAAACAAGTCCTAACAGGAGTCTGGCTCTACTCCACGTCGGATCCATAAAATTAAGAGACAGGCGGTGTGCTCACCTTCGTGGGAGTCATAGACTAGGATGTGTATAGAACACGAAGCGTTGACACCTGGAGAGAAAGTAGCATAGGAATGCAAAAAACTGAGCATTTTAGATAGGAAAAGGACCAGAATATGCGTTGTGAAAGCATAGCACTTGAACTAGATTTGGAAATGTAGGTAGTCTATAGTCTATAATTTCTATAGTCCAGACATCTATAATCCAGTCACAGGAAATGATCAAGGCTTCCCACTGGTCCCTTAACCACTCCAATCCAGCCCCAGCATCCTGGAGATTAAACTCAGGGGCTTGGGCACTGTCCCTGAGCTTCTTTATCCTCAATTTCTAGTGCTCTACCACTTGAGCCACAGCACCACTTCCAGCTTTTTCTGTTTATGTGGTACTGAGGAATTGAACCCAGGGCTTCATGCATGCGAGGCAAGCACTCTACCACTGAGCCACCTCCCCATCCCTGACTGGTTATTCTTAACCAGTCCACCATGCTCTCCCTTACCCAGTTGTCAGAAGTAGCCAGGGACATGATCCACCAACTCCAGTACCACCCGCAACGCAGAAGACAGGAACTAGCCAAGTCATCCATTTTTTCCCTCTTTTCCACCCTGAATGGATGGCTGCCCTTCTTTCTGCCATTTGTAGGCCTTCTCGTGCCTTTTTTCTTTTCTTTTCTTATTGTTCAGCCCCTGCCTCATAAGATTTCTTTCAGATTTCATCCAAAGACACATAGGCACATTCACCATCAAGGTCCTGGACCAGACAACATCTCTACCTTCTACCCCTAATGTCGACACCTCGTGCCAGCAGGAAGTAGCCAGAGAGAATCGGTGGCCTTTTATCAAAAGCCTAGGATGTTAGGGCCTCCTGGGAAAAGTGGTCCCTTCCCTTGGTTTTCTCTCCATGGGCACGTGACCCTCCCTAGAAGCCCCCACACCTGAGGGCTCACGCTCTGAGGTCACTTGCCCATTGGCCACACCTCCTCCCTGCCCTCTCCCTATATATCCTGTCTCGTGTGGGCCCGTGGTTTGCTTCTGCAGAACAACCACGTTCAGGAGGTCTCCACAGACAAGCCGAGGGAAGAGAAAGGGCATTGCAAGCCCAGGAAGGAATGTACAAAATAAGCAAAGGAAGGGGCTACCTTGGAGATGGTGGGTGGGGAGAAGGTCAATAGGATTATTTGGGTGGCACTTGATGCAACCAGAACGACTCCCACCTCTCTCCGCTCACACGTTTCCGTGGCCTCGCTCACTTGCTCCAGCTTTTTGATCTCTCGCTATTAACACCTCCTCATCTCTGTCCCCAAGGAACCTTTTCAATCCACATGTGGGGATTTTATGAATGACAACGCTCTCTTCCTCAGATCAATGCCCGAAGATCAATAGCTATAATGCAGAAAATTTATCCATATTCATTAGAAATGAATTGAGCAAATTATATTATTTTTTTTAAATGCCCTGGGAAGTCTATGGAAAGAAAGTAAAGGGAAAGTTGTTCTCATTTCACTGCTGTCCACACCACCTTAAGAGCTGGTGTTCATTTTCAAGGAAATCTTAGACGATCCTTTCAGGAGTAGAGCTGTATCTGCCACCAGATACAGAGCGTGAGCGTGGACCTAGCAGCCACTGTTCCCTCCAGTGGGCTTGTATGATTGACTGACTGAATAATTCGTGGGTCGACTTTAGTCATAGAATCCAACCACTCCTGGATTCCTGCCTGAGATTTTTTTCAGGATCATCATTGGCAATCACTAACTCAGAAAATAGCCACCGCCTGTCTTGGAGTCTCCTCTTCAATCTCAAGAAGTCTCCGGTCATTCTCAGTCAGCTCCCTATATCTCCATCCACCATCCAGCTCACAGTACAAAAACAGACACAAGCATGACAGAGAAAGCCTTGGACCTACCCAGCCATGAAGAATGAGGGAAGCCGAGAGAGAAGGATGAACAAACGCGGTCTGGTGAAGGTTCTCAGCACTCACTCGGAGGGCCTCCATTCCAGTGTTGACTTGGCTGCTGTGAGCTGTGGGAAGTTGACACGGTCCCTCTCTGGCTCATTCTCTTTATCTGTAAATAAAAGTAATAATATAAGAGTTCCTGCCTCAACAGGGTTATCACGAAGATTAATATAGTGCGCAGTGAAAGTGCTCTGCAAACTGAAAAATGCAATTCAACATGATTATTTTGTCCTAAAAGCTCAAAAAATGTTCTTCCGAGGCACATATCTTATTAATGGAATCTCTTGATGGGTTCCGTGAGGTCCATAAATGCTCTAAAATAATACACCAAAATGGTACATCTATGCAATTACATGCATTCTGCATAGGCGGAGGACCCATGGCTTTTTAACATAATCTAAGAGTCGCGAGACGCAATAGAGATTGAGAATTAAGGACCACTGACACCAGACCCCCTTCTCACTGCCGTGAGCGGCTTTATCATCATTGCCAACCGTGAAGTGTCAACCGGCAAAAATTTGCTAAGTCTTCTAGTCAGGCATAGAAGGGGTCCTGGTGTTGATTTGTGCTGACAAGCTGGAATTCATCTCAGTGGCTTCTTAGTCTTATTGTCGGTCATCCACCCAGGGCCTCCATGTAGCCCAACCTGGAGGAGCTCTGCTCAATTCTGTGTAACTAAAGTCTTTTACAGCACAAGTTGGGGTGGGGGTGGGGGCAGTTCTTCATGCACTGTAGGTAGCACTACTTAGAGATGGGCGGGGTGGTCTTCCCTCCACCTTCTAGCTCTTCTACCTTCCTTCCTGTTTCCAGGCCTTGCAGCTGACAGAATCTGAGCTTCTCAACAGTCTTTATCCTTTCTGAAGAACAAACTCTAGTTGCTTCCTTCTGGGCATTCTGGGAGATGCTCACCTGGAGGGGAGGGGTCAGTTGTATTTTGCTTCATCTTATCTCAGATTCGGAATCTGCACCCACATACAGGGTGGTACCATGTTCTACCTTCTACCCTAGACCTACCTCCTATCACTCTGGAATCTCAGGAATTCTCTAAAGGAGACAAACAAACAACAACAACAAAAACTGCTCAGGATCTCAGCTTAACAAAATCACAGCTGGCCAATTATGATTTTCCGCTTTTATTCTTCACGTTGCTTTACTCTTCACTGATGCCATATACAAATTCTGAAGGCCCTTGGCCCATGTCTTTTTCAGACGTCTTATTAGATGGGGCCTGCTGTGGTCTGACTGTCTCCCAAAATTCATATTACAACTTAACCCTCTATGTAATAGTATTAGAAGTGGATTGTGTAGAAGGTAATGAAGTTATGCAGACAAATCCCATGGATGACATGAGGATCCTTATGAAAGGGCCAGAGGACTGAGCTTGCCTCTCTTCTCTCTCTTCCTTCCCTTCAGTTATATGAGAAGACAGGGTTAGGCCTCTCTAGAAAAGGCCCAATAAGGCTCCCCATTGGAAGCAGAGGCTGGGCACTCATCAGACACTGAACCTGCAGCGTCTCAGCTGCAGGAAATATGAGGAATAAATTCCTGTTTTTCTAAGTTACCCAGTCCGTGGCATTTGATTGTAACAGCCCAGTAGATTAAGACTGGGTCTTAGATAGAGGATGATTCCATGTTAAAAGTCAACAAGGAAGACATCTTGCCCTTTCCCTTTATTTTCCCCAAAGGCTCCCAGCATGGGTTCCCACAAATCCCATCGACGGTCTGATCCACACTCCACAACAGTATTACCTGAAGTAGGATCAGGGACTTCCCGCTCTAGGCCCAGCCCCTCCCTGCTCCATCTTTTCAGCCAGGCCCATGGCTGGACTAACTACTCTGAGTACCTTGGCTTCCCTTGGGATGAATGCATCTTTTACTGGGAAGCTGCCAAGCATTTGGGGGAGTCGGTGTGGGCAGGAATGACCACAAAGCTAGAGGGAATGCTTAAAGAGTCCAGAAAGTATTCGACACAGATTTATTGAGCATCTGTCATGTTCCAGGAACTCTGCAAGGCTTGCAGGAGAGATGGGCTGTGGCTGGGTAAGCCTCTCCCACAACCCAGCTCCTGAGAGCCAAGTGGCCACCCCATCAATCAGCTCCACGAACTTCCCCTATCAGGGGACGATGCATTATAGTCTGTCTAATGGGTGGCATGGCAAGGGACCTACCTAATGGGTGAGGAATGGCAACAGAAGAGTTCTGAAGAGTTCATCTCTCGTCCATCACTACTTCCTGAAAGGAAGTGCAAAGTTAAATAGAAAGAGCAGGGACCACGCACAATGTTCCTTAAGACTTCTCTGTGAAGCGTATGCACACGTGCATGTGAGTACACACACACACACACGTGTATACATGTGCACATGCATGCATACACACTCAGAAGAGAGTCCCAGCTCCCAGCTGCCTGCTGGAAAATGCACTTTGAGGGGCAATTAAATATTGATATCTTTACATCTCAGTATTTTCTTTTTCAACTGCAAACAGCCCCAACAGGAACCATTGTTAATACTTATTTAACTCCTTAAGGCATCCACGAGGGGTTTTATCCTTCCAAAATGCAGGCATTAAGAGCAGAGAAGACACAACAGAATGGGCTACATTTCCTGAGTCAACCAAGTGGGCAATCCCAGGTGCCTTTCTCAGATTCCACCCTGAAGTCTCCGGGTTCCCCGGGTCTGGGTCCAGCCGGCCAGATGGCATCCTCTCAATGGCGTGGAAGGGATGAAGGCACACTTTCTCGCCGGCTTTCCTCAACAGGCCCTTGAGCACCCTGCAATCACAGGCTTGGCAGCCTCATGCAAATTGTCTGTGCATAATGATGTCCTCACTGAATAGATTAACCCAGTAGGGGTACCAGACAGGTACAAGCAGATGCAGGCCGCTGGACCCCAATTTTCCTCCCTGGCATCAGAATTGGGACAGTTCTTCTGGACCAGATTGCTCTGGCTTTCCCACCCTACTATTCTCAGTGTCTTCCCCCATGAGCCTAACATCTAGGTTCTGCAAGGCCAGAGCTCAACTCTGGTATAGATCTAGCCCACTCTTACTAAACTCCTTGACATTACAAGTATATCTTGGAGTGTGTGTGTGTGTGTGTGTGTGTGTGTGTGTGTGTGTGTGTGTGTGTGTGTGTGTGTGTGTGTGTGTGTGTGTGTGTGTGTGTGTGTGTGTGTGTTGTGTTTCTTTTTTGTTTTGTTCTACAAAAACAGGGATGTTCTCTTCTCATTTTCTTTCTTTTACTTGCGTGCTGGTACTGGGACTTGAACTCAGGGTCTCACGCTCTTGCCTAGCGTTTTTTTGTTCTAGGCTAGCATTCCACCCCTTGAGTCATGCCTCCACTGGCAGCTTATTGCTGGTTAATTGGAGTCTCTCTGACTCCTCTGCTCAGGCTGCCCTCAAGTCATGTTCCTCACATCTCAGTCTCCTGAGTAGCTAGGACTACAGGTGTGAGCCACCAGCACCTGATGAGACAGATATTTTCTATGTACCCAAGGCCTAAACCTTGCTATGCAGCCTGGGCTGGCCTCAAACTCTACATCTTCCTACCTCCCAAGTGTTGTGATTATAGGCATGCACCACCACATCTGGTATTTGTACACTTCTGAGTTAGTGGCTTTTACCAGCTTCTTCCTGGAGTCATGATGCATCACCCTGAAAACAAAAATGAATGGCAAGTACAGAAAATGGAAGCCAACAACCAACACAGCATGACCCACCCTGGGACAGAGACAAACGCCAGATGCATGGAGGACATACAGCTGTGCTCATCCACCCAGCAGAAGACAGTCTTGAAGCCAGGATCATTCCCTCCTGAAGTAGACATTTTTAATCCCATTCCACTAATAAGGAAACGGAGGCTCCGAGAGGTCTGCTTACTTAGTAGAACCAACACTGAAACCTCAGCCTCTCTGCTGCCAAGCTCAGTGCCGCTTTGACTCTCCACTTCCTGCAGCGGCCCTGGCACTGGAGACCGGAGGCTGCTTATGTTCCCCAAGTCGTGGGCCCCTTCCATGGCTGTCTGAATTCCAAACAGCCCAAGCCTGGGCTTGTTGGCTAGGCCTTTGTGTCCCTGGTGTGCACATCTTTGCATGCTTCAGCGGACTTTGTGGAGTCTATTTACCACATCTAAGACCAATTTCCTTCCCTTCAGTTGCTTTGAAGATAATTGAAGGTACTTGCATTGTCTGCCTGGGAATGTAAAAAGCCAGCTAATGCTACAATCGATGATTCCTGCTTAATGCCGTGCCTCTGCCGAGCCCGCCCTGAGCAGCGGCTAACACAGCCTTCAATGATGGCTTCGGCAGGTCTTCCCGGCTGGCTACTTTGTTAATCAGAAAGGGGCTGGGGGGGGGGCCCTCAGGATAATGGCAGGCAGATTGAGTTGTTAAGCCCGAATGAAATATTTAGTAGCACCATTTGTAGGATCCGCTGGTGAGAGCCATCCTCTCAGCACTGCCTGGGGACGGGAGGACGGGGGAGGAGGGGGGGGCTCCCCTGAGCTCCCCAGGCAGGGCAGAGATGAGATAGCTCCAACCTGCATCACAAGGGAACAGCAGCAGCCCAAGCTGAAAAAAGTGTTACGAAAAGAAGGAAGGTGAAGACCAGCCTGGTCACCACCTCCTGGCTGGCCTCACTCCACAGGGCTCCACCAAGACTGCACCTGCAGCCACGCAGGTAGACGCCCTCCAGTGCGCATGGAACAGAGAAAGCACCCACCATCATGGAGGAAGCCTCATACCATCTCCATCCCTCCATCCATCCACCCACCTACCCACCCACCCATGCACCCATCCATCGACCCACCCGTCCACCCATCCATCTATCCACCCGTCCACCCATCCATCTGTCCATCCATCCACCCATCCATCCATCCCTCCATCCATCCATCCATCCATCCACCCATGCACCCATCCATCTACCCACCCATCCACCCATCCATCCCTCCATCCACCCATCCATCCATCCACCCACTCATCCACCCACCCATCCATCCATCCATCCACCCATCCATCCTCCATCCCTCCATCCTTCCATTCACCCATTCATCCACCCACGCATCAATCTCTCATCTGCCCATCCATCCACACACACACCCATCCATCCTCCATCCCTCTAGCTATCCATCCATCCTCCATCCCTCCCTCTATCTGCCCACCCATCCATCTATCATCCATCCATCTATCCACCCACCCATCCATCCTCCACCCCTCTATTCATCCATCCATCCTCCATCCCTCCCTCCATCCACCCACCCCTCCATTCATCATCCATCCCTCCATCCACTCACCCACCCACCCATCCATCCATCTATCCATTTATGCATTCATCCTCCATTCATCCATCCCCTAGGTCCCAATGCTCTGCTCTGGCTGGAGCTCAGCTTATTGTATGAGTGTCACATGGACTTGTAAGGTTGGCAGAAGCTTGGGGAAGGAGGGAGGAATGAGAAGAATGAATAGAAAAGATAGTGTTTTCCTGTTTCCTCCTCCTGAACATGCCATCCCAACCCTTGTGCACCTTATACCACACCATACTGACTTCCTCATGTCAAAGGTAATAGAACCTCAGCCTCGTATGCAACTTTACTGATCACCTGTTTCTTAAACTCCTAACCTACTGCAACTAGGAATATACCAGGCCTGATACCATCTCCTATTCAGAATGTTAATGTCCTAGGAAGCAATTCACCCCCAAATGGACCATGGCTGAGAGACTTCATAAATGAAAAATACATTATCTCTCCTGATCCTTATTCCAACCTATCTTTGTTAAAAAAAAAAAAAAGACTTCCTTTTATTTATTTATTTTTGTGAGTATGGAAGTCCTGGGGCTTGAACTCAAAACCTGGTCACTATCTCTGAGGGGTTTTTATTTGTTGCTTTTGTTTGTTTGTTTGTTTTCTCAAGGCTAGTGATTGCTGTACCACTTGAGCCACAGCACCACATCCTAATGTGTTAATGGTGAATGGAGCTAAGAGCTTCATAGACTTTCTTGCCTGAGCTAGCTTTAAACTGTGATCTCAGATCTCAGCCTCCTGAGTAGCTAGGATTACAGGCGTGAGCCACCAGCACCTAGAGAAATGCTTCCTTTTTATCAAGCCAAAATCAATTTCCTTTCAGGTTCTCTTGATACCATGGTCTTTTTTCCCTGTGCCCCTCCCCATCATTGCCAAAGCTACAGTACAGTCCTATAGACATCTGAAAAGAGTGTCCAGATTCCTTCCAACCTGACAAGGCCGAATAAAATTATTGGTCTGAGGAACAAGGTTAATGGTGGCAGTGCTAAACTTTTTGGATGTCCAGTACTTGAATCCCTTCCAAATCCTCCTCCCCTTCCCATTTATTTGATCCCTATTCTCCTAACCTGCAGGTCTAACACAGAGTTGCAGTTACAAGATTCTTTCATAAACAGGGTTATAAGATTTCCATTCCTGTCTGCTAATAATCAGAAAGCTACCAAAGCAACCACCACTTGTGAGCCAAAAGAACTAGGTATAGTGGCTCATGCCTATAACTCCAGTTACTTAGGAAGCACAGATTATAGTTTCAAACCAGCACACTCAACCAGGAAAGCTGGATGTGGTCACATGAACCTGTAATTCCAGCTACAGAGAAGACTTAAGAAGGGGAATCATGGGTCTGGGTAAAAACATGAGCCCTTATCTAAAATAATAACAATAACAATAATAATAACAAAAGTAGAAAGGGTTGGGAGTGTGGGTCAAGTAGCAGTACCAATCTAGCATCACTAAGACCGTGAGATGAAACCCCAGCATCTCTCTCTCTCTCGTTCTCTCTCTCTTTTTCTTTCACACACACACACACACACACACACACACACACACACACACACACACACACACACACACACACACACACACGGAAAGAAAAAGTAAGCAAAATGAATTAAAAAGCACCCTACATTCATGATTGCTTCCTTCTCAATGTGTTCACTGAATCATACAACAGCTCAGAAGCCAAAAAGACAAATATAAACAACAGCTCAGGCTACTGTAAAGCCAAGCAAAGCTGTGGATGGTCACATAAGCCTCAGAAAATGTAAGCAAGAGTTCAAAGCCACCAAGGCAGGCAGGATAGAAGAAGCAGAAATCTGGAGAGAAGAAACAGTCAAAGAAATGAGTCCAATACTCCACAGCCATCTCTCCCAAGGCCTATGGGATCTACAACTCATCAATTCAGAAACAAAGAAGCCTCACGGAAAAGTGGCTCTGAGGGCAGGAAATGTCCACAGCCACAACTTTGAGCACTCTTAAAGTACTGGGAAGTCAACAGTTGAAGAGGGCCATAGAGAGGTTAAAACCTGTAGGTATTCAATTGAGATCTACTAACTGTTAATGAAACCCAAAGAGCTAAAGTGAGTATAGGATTATATTAACCTTCACAGTGACCATTCCAGCCTCAAATACAAGTAACCTGCCCCTATTCTACTTGAATAATTCATCTTAACTGGAAGATGACATCAACCAGAAATTGGAATTCTGTACCCACTAATGTCTGGTATTTTATCAAAAAAATAATAAAGTGAGGGGCTGGGAAGGTGGCTCAGTGGTACAAGGCCCTGGGTTTGAGTCCTCAGCACCACATAAGCAGAAAAAAGCCGGAAGTGGCGCTGTGGCTCAAGTGGTAGGGCGCTAGCCTTGAGCTGAACAGCTGAGGGACAGCGCCCAGGCCCAGAGTTCAGGCCCCACTACCAACAAAATAATAATAATAATAATAATAATAATAATAATAATAATAATAATAATAATAATAATAATAAGAAGAAGAAGAAGAAGAAGAAGAAGAAGAAGAAGAAGAAGAAGAAGAAGAAGAAGAAGAAGAAGAAGAAGAAGAAGAAGAAACAAAATTATAAATATCATCTCTAGCATGTCATATATGTAAACTTGGACAAAGAAACATATACTAAACATATTATATATAACCAACAAAATGCAAACAGTCATTATTTCAGAGCTGATTTATGAGTAACTTTTTCTTTATATCTGTAAGTATTGTCATGGTGTTTTCAACAAGAATGTGTTACTTTCATAAAAGCTACAAATAATAATGCTTTAAATAAAGATCTCCTTTGTAGATGCTAAAGTGGTATCATGGTTATGTTTAAAGAAGAAAAGAGTGCTTATCTCTTGGAAATTCATGATTGAAGCATTTACAGATGAAATAGTATGATGTCTAGCAGGGAGTAGGGAGAAGTAAGGAGTATAGATTTATTTTTATGGCCATCTGTTGGTAATTGTTGAAGCTGAGTGTTGGTCTGTAGGGATGCATTACATTCTTTCTTCCACCTATGTGTGCTGGAATAATAAAATGTGGGAAAAAAACAAATAAGCATTCTTTCATGAGCATCGAACCTGTGCATGGCAAATATTACCCATAGCAAAAGCTATGCACAGTCAGTACACAGTCAGGGAAGGCTGAATTACTAGAGAATGCTTTCTCTAATGCCCAAAGTAACTAGCATGCATATATATATATATATATATATATATATATATATATATATATATATATATATATATACACACAAACATATCTCCACGTTAAAGATCCTGTGGGATCCAAGTATTGGTTAGAAGTCTATCTGATAGGAGCAGGGTTATGAATAAAAGAAATTCCTCATGGGATTGCAACCTCCCACCAATGTTGAAAAAGCCCAAGCCTAGTAGATCCATCTGCTCAGAAGATAAGACATCCAATACTTGTCCCTTTTCTAAATGGCCAACGAATCCATCTCCACCATGGGGAATCAAGGCACACACTAGACATTTTCTTGCCCCATCAAACCAGAAGTAAGGTATTGAATTGAGGCAGGGGTGAAATAGAGGAGCACCTTCTTGCCTGCCCTGGAGAAGCAGTAGCTGTGGAATTCTGTCCAGAGCTAGGGGCCCTTGAACGAATCCACACTGGGTCACAGATCCCGGCTCAGACTTTTCCTCATCAGCTCTAGTCCTGGCTTCTAAGTCTGCTCTTCACCTAAGCCAAGTGGACCTTTCACCTGATTATAACCATGCCTCAAATTGACTTTGTGACTAATAGGCCTGATACTCGAAAGACGCTACAGTCTTTTCAAAACGTCTTGCATTTAGTGGATGAAATCACCACCGGCTGAATGTCCACCCAATTTCAAATTCAGGTCAAAGATCTGAATTTCTTGAAAGGGCTATTGGGGAAGAAGAATTAAGAGAGCAGCTGAGGAAGCTTCTGAGTGGAGAGAGAGACTGTCACGCTTCTTTACAAGGATCATGGGGAAGAGGCCATTAGCTGAAAATTTATGTTGCATTTTGAGGTTTTGTTTGCTTGTTTGTTCTTTAATTGGCACATAATTATTGTACATATTTGTTAGAAATGGGGTGATATTTTGATATACATACAACACGTGTAATGATCAAATGAGGTAATTAGCACATACATACATCCTTTCTTTGTGGTGAAAACATTCAAAATCCTCTCCTCTGGCTCATTTGAAATGCACAATAAATTCTGGTTAGCTGGAGTCACCCCACTGGGCTACAGTCAACAACTGTAACTTCCAGTGAGAACAGGTGGTATTTGTCTTTTTGTGCCTGACTTACTAACAAAATGGCCCCTAGTCTCTCCCATTCTGCAGGTTGGCTTTTTGCATTCTACGGATAATTCTCTTTGGTGTACAGATGCCTTTTAGTTTGAGGCGATTCTATTTGCCTATTTTCTGCTCACGTAACCTGTGTTTTTGAAGCCACATCAAAAAAAATATACTATGTTGTACTATTTCTCCTATGTTTTCTTCTAGTTGGTTCATATCTGGGGACCTTATGTTTTAGCAGTTAGGCTGTTGTAAATTAACTTTTTATATGATGAGATATAGAGGCTTAACTTCATTGTTCTGTATATGAATATCCACTTTTTCTGGCACCATTTGTAGAAGAGACTGTCTTTTCCTCAATATATATTCATGGTGTCTTTGCACAAGTCAGTTAGCTATAAATAAATGGATTTATTTATTTAGTTCCTTATAAATAAAATATCATTATAAAAAATGGCACTGCTTTTTTATGCTCTTACCATGCTGTTTGGGTTGTGATCATTTGGTAATATATTTTAAAGTCAGGTTAGTTTTTTTAAAAAAATTAAAGTAATTTAGCCATTCAATTATTTTGTGTTTCTGCACTAATTTTAAGATTATATTTCTGTGAAGAATTTCATTGGTATTGTGATAGGGATTACACTGAATCTGTAGAATGCATTGGGCATGATGAATCACCTTAATAATATTATTTTTACCAATCTATGGGCTGAAGACATCTTCCCATTTCTGTGTGTGTGTGTGTGTATGTGTGTGTGTGTGTGTGTCTGTGTGTGTCTGTGTGTGTGTATCTGTGTATGTCTGTGTGTCTATGTCTGTATCTGTGTCTATGTCTGTGTCTATATAGGTGCATCCATCCTCCTCAATTCCTTCAACAATGTCTCATAGTTTTCATTATAGATATATTTTACATTCTTGCTAAATTTATCCCTAGGTGTATTTTGTTAGCTACTGCAAATAAGATTGCTTTCTTTACCTCTTTTTCAGATAGTTTTCCATTAGCATATAGAAATTCTATTTTTTAGATTGATTTGTATCCTACCCTCTTACTTATTTTGTTTATCATTCTAACAGCATTTGTAGACTGCTATGTATGGTTATACCATCTGCAAACAGGGACAATTTGATTCCAGCCTTTCCAGATCTTGCCTAACTATTCTGGCTAGAACTTGTGGTTTTGTGTCATGTAAGAGTCGTAAAGGCAAAACTCCTTGTCTTCCTCTAGATTTGAAAGGAAAAGCTTTCAATGTTTCCCCATTCAAGATGCTGGGAAGTGTATTGTACAGGTCCTATGTTGAGCGAGACATATTTCTTCTATACCTTATTTGTTGGCTTTTTTAAAATCATGAAGGGATGTTGAGTTTTATTGAATGACTTTTCTATAGTTATTAATAGATCAAATAATCCAGATACTGGCAGCTCATACCAGCAATCCTAGCTACTCAAGAGGCTGAGATCTGAGGACAGTGGTATGAAGCCATCTCAGGGAGATAAACCTGAGAGATTCTGATCTCCAATTAATCAGCAAATAGCCAGAAGAGGAGGTGTGGCTCAAATAATAGAACATCAGCCTTGAGCAAAGAAAGTGAGCAAGAGCACAAGGCCCTGAGTTCAAGCTCTATTACTGGCACACACACACACACACACACACACACACACACACACACACACACACACACACACACACACACACACACACACACACACACACACACACACACACACACACACACACACTGATTCTATGATTTCTGTCCTTCATTCTGTTAATATGGCTCTCTCTTGATTACTGATTGATGGATGCTGAATGATCCTTGAACCCCTGAGATAAATTCTACTTGACTGTGGTATATAATCTTCTAGGTATGCTCAAGTATTTTATTTGCTAATGTTTTGTTGAGGAATTTTGCAACTATTGCTCATCAGAGACATTGCCCTATAGTCTTTTCTTATGTTCTTATCTTATGGTTTTGGAATCATAGTACTGATAAGCCTCATGGAACAATTTCACCTTCTCTCAAGTTTTTGGAATAGTTTGAGAATAACTGATGTCAGTTTCTTTGAAAATGTGGTAGAATTCAACAGTGAAGCCATTCCATCTCTTTGTGGGCAGAATTTTTATCAGAATTTTTTTTGGGGGGGTCTGGTCGTGGGGCTTGAACTCTGGGCCTGGGCTCTGTCCCTCGGCTCTTCATCTCAAGGCAAGCGCTCTACCACTTGAGCCACAGCGCCACTTCCGGCTTTTTTCTTTTTGCTTATGTGGTGCTGAGGAATCGAACCCAGGGCCTCAAGCATGCAAGGCAAGCGCTCTACCACTGAGCCACCTTCCAGGCCCCTTATCAGAATTTTTATTTTATTGATTGGTTCCTATTTCCCATTTCTTCCTGGTTCATTTGATCTTGGTTGATTGTATATGTTCAGGAATTTATCTGCTTCCTCGAGGATTTTCAATTCCTTAGAATACAGTTGTCCCTAATAATTTCTCATGATCCTTTGTATTTCTGTGGTACTAATTAGAAGGCTCATTTTTTTGTCTCTCATTTCATTTATGTAGGTCTTTTTTTCTTAAAACTTGTGCCAGATTTCAAAAGGATATGCATTCCATAGCTTCTGGATGAAATGCTCTGTAAATGTCTGCCAGATCTACTTGTGTAGAGTGGAGAGGAATTTAACTCTAATGTTTCTCTGTGGGTTTTCTGTCTGAATGGACCGTTCATGGCTCTGAGTGGAGTGTTCACATCCCCTAGTATTAATGGATTGCAATGGAACTTTCCCTGTACATTCGTTAATACTAGCTTCATTTGTTTAGATGATCTGCTGCTGGGTGCATATGTATATATAATTATAACACCCTCTTGCTGAACTGACCTCACTCTTGCTTCTAATTGAGGGTTGATTCAAGGGCCAAAACTAAGGTATTCTCTAAAACAACCCTGAAGTTATAATGCAAGCCACATACATGAACCATGCGGTTGATATTAAATTTTCTCATATCCAATCTTACAAAGGGAACTCAATGTTTTATTGAGCTTATTATTGGAATCATCCAAAACAGGATTGTTTTTACCAGGTAATAAACATAAAAACATCAACAGGATATTATGCACCATTCCTTTCATACTTCAGCCTCAAAATCCAATGTGTATATTTTGTACCTAGGGGTCTTGAGATTTGTGGCAAACTCATCCAAGGCCACCACTGGGGCTACAAGCCCAAGCCTGGGTCTCTGTGCTGCTTTCGACATGGTTTCTTGGTAGGAAAGTCTGTACTTACCTTCATTTTGCCTTCTTAGTTGGTGACCTTTATTTCCTCATTGCCCAGAGGGGGAAAATGGGACATAACACTGGAAACATCCCCCTTTCATTCTAATGGAAGATGATGCTCCAGGGGACAAGAAGCTGGGTGGTAGAAAGAGCATCTCTAACATGATTGATGGGCCAATGAGTTGGGTTTTTTCCTGGTACAGAAAGACATGAGGGGAAAAGGAAGCACCAGGGGTTTATACCTGATACCCCACTCAACTTGGTCTTGTTGAGAATGAACATCTGTTCAGGGTGTCACAGGTTCAAGGAAGCCAGGGCCTGCTTGCTCCCAGCCAGACGAGGCCACATCAGCTTCCACTGAAGATGGGGATGGCCGGGCGGGAGGCTGGCAGAGGGACTGCAGCTTCTGGCTGCAGACACCTTGGCTCTAAGGCCCCACTCTAGCAGAGCCCCTGCCAGCAGAGGCCCACTTCCAAGGCTGGGTGCCCATGTGGGTCACCATCGGCAGCATCCCCACTGTGCGCACACTACCGATTCCTATTCATGGACCTGGGAGAGGGAAGCAGGCGGGGGCGGGGAAACAGTCATTTCTATGCTAAGTGCCCCCACACCGCCTGAGGACTGGAAAAGGAAACTGTGAAATAGCTCAGAAATCATGGGAGCCTGAGGGCCAAGAATGAAAGAGCCTAGGCCATCAGATTGACCTGGATTTGAGCCCTGGCCCTGGACACTAAGGGTACACCAGCCTTGGGGAAGGGCAGCTGCCCTGGAGACCAGCATCTCCACTCAGAACACTGCTGGGTCCTAGCTGGGGATAGCACTTGACACTCCTCCCCGCCCCGGGCTCAGGGATGGAACCTCACAGCAGCCTCTCCTGGCCTTCTCCTTATGGAAACCCACTCTTGAAAAAAGAAAAAAAAAGACCAGAATGCTAGGCCGCTGGAAGAAGAAGCTTGGCCAGGACTCTGAAGATGGGTTCTACTGGCTTCTAGCCCACATCTCCCAGGATTTACCCCCTCTCTGGACCTCATTTTCCCATTAAGGAGATGAGCCATCTGATGGGAGGGAGCCCTACAAGGTCTCTGGTGGTATGGGCCTGCTGAGACGCCAAAGCACCTCCTCTCTGAACTCCAAAAACCATCTTCGAGGTGAGACCTCTCCCAGAACCATGAAGGGACAATGACAGAACTCCAGACAGAAGAACACACATCCTCTGTTGCACCTTGGAGTACCGAGAAAAGAGATAGCTGCCCTGTGATAAGAGTAGAGGGTTTACCTAGAAGAAAACTTCAAACATCTCCATTGGGCTGGGTCTTTCCCAAATATAGGCGGAGGAAGAAATGTGTCATCAACGCATACTCTCAATCATTTTATGAATACACAGAATAGACAAAGCAAATGCACCAGATGCCTGCCCTCTGCCCCGCCACGCAGCAACCTGAGGGTCTATGGGGGCGGGGATGGAGAGACAGCGACTTCCACTGCCATGGACTTTGGGATAGAGGAAGAGACCCATAAATCGTACTTCATATGCAAAAAACACTGGGCTGAAATGAGTCCCAAGACAGTCTTTACAGAGTAGAAAGTTTATAAACACAAATCAGTGCGTGTCACCTAGGGAGAGAGGGGGCCTACGCTGGGAGATGCAAACCCACACATTTGCTCCAGGCATGAAGAAGGGGGGTAGGAACATCTGGCCCCCTTTTTCTTTTTAGTACTTCTGGCTGAGCCAGCTGGAGGCCCTGCCTTCACCTAGTAGATAATACACCAACTTCCCCTCTTCCATCCCCTCCACTCCACCTAGTTTAGCAACACGCAGCACTAATTCCTTATTTTCTCCTACAATTATAAAGCCTCTGTTTCATCCATATGCATTATCTCCCATCTACTAAACAACGGCACCAGGGTACCAAATGAATGAAAGATTTAGCAAAGCTTAGGCGCCCAGCTATTGAACTTGAACCCAGATCTCCAGACTGTACCCAGATATCCCTCCACACCCATTTCTGTAGAATGAGAGCTGGCAGGCTGGCAGTACCCACCTGTGAGCAGGCATCAGCTCACTCCCCCGTGGCAGGAGGGCAGCACAACCAACACTGAAGGAGGCCCAGGAGCCCATGGCATGGCGGGGACTTTTCCTACAAAATGGAGCAGGCCGCCAGCATGCTCAATTATCCAACCTTATTCCATCTCATAATAAATGGAGCCCCCAGAGGGCCAGACATGATGGGGTGGGGTGAGATGGGGAGCGAAGACTATTACGGGATTTTAACCTTCGTCTTCTCTTTCCGGGCCTCTGGAACAGCTGTTCGACAAAATGGATCTGTGCAGACAATCATTTTTGCTGCATTACTTAATATACAGTTGCTCTCGGCAAGAGATATAATTGACTTGCTTAACTAATCAATCTTTCTATAAGCATAGCTGCTTTTCCTCTCCCACTGGGGGAGGGAAGCAGGGGGAGAAGGGGGAAAAAGAGAAATTGCAAAGAGCAACCTTTGGCATGAATTACAGCACGCTAACTCCCAGCTGAGGTTTCAGAGCTGGGGGGGAAATTATTGTCAAGCATCCCCATCAAGGTTCCTTTCTGGACCAGATGTGGTCTGCTGTGGCCTGCGGGGTGGGGGTGGGGGGTTGAACAGGGTGGGGGGAGAGACAGCACAAGATGGAGACCAAGTGCCATAGAGGTCAGAAGAGCGGCAACACAGATGATCAAAAAAATAAGAAAGTAGCCATGACCAGACTTCACCATTCCTCAACAAATTCATGGAGTGAGCCATGGGTAAAACCTCACTTGGCTGAATAAGGAAACAATCTGCTTTCCCCAGTATCACCCTACACCCGGTCCCATTGCAACTCAAGGCGCTACCCAGCAAGGTCAGCTTTGCCCATGCAGTATGGCTAGCAAGTATAGCAGAGGAGAGTTTATACACAAGACGCCAATCATGAGGATGTAGAAGATCCAGGTCGCAAACCCACCTTCCTCAGGATAGGGTTTAAGACATTTTCAAGATCTAGGAAGCACAGTGGACTGGAGTCGGGAAAGGAGATGGAGGTAGGAAAAAGGAAAGCGATTCATGGTTGGCACATCCATAGTCAGGCTCCATGCCTCTTCATTGGATGAACATTGGGAAAATGCCAAGATTACTAGCACGGTCTGAAAATGGATTCATGAGCTCAGGCTGTCTAATACAGTGTGTGTGTGTGTGTGTGTGTGTGTGTGCATGCATGCACAAGACATGTGTTCACCTGCAGCTGGAGCTCTGGGAAAGCAAGGCTTTTGACTTGAATACTTCAAGGTCCCTCCCTCAGTGTCTGGTGCTTTTCCCATAATACTTTCAAATATTCAAGGCAGGATTCATTGAGAATTATTAAATCAAAAACTTGTGCTGGTCATGTGTGTAATCCTAGCTACTCAGGAGGCTGAGATCTGAAGATCGTGGTTCAAAGCCAGCCTGGGCAGGAAAGTCG